>NW_012103142.1:4935491-4950115 GCF_000951045.1 Mandrillus leucophaeus | reverse complement strand
GAGATGAGCGGGGTCTGGCTGCATCCTGAGGCAGGGGGGTCTTGGCGAGGTGCGCTGGGTGTCAGGAGCACTGGAGAGCCCAACCAAAGTCAGGAAGGACAGAGCTAGCCCCTAGGGAGGATGGCCGCAGGGTGCGGGAGGCTGTAGGTGGACCTGGGCTGGGGGCTGCTTGGAGGGAGAATCTTGCCCTCCATGAAGCCCCAGAGGCATCACAAAAGCCCTGTCCAGCCAGGACCCTCTATCCTGGTGGTGGGCATGGCACAGTCCATCCAGAAGGCTCCCAGGAAGTCACTGGCCTTACCTGGACACCCTGTCCTAGAGGGAGGAGTGAGGGTGGAGGTTGGAGAAGGGCGGAGTCTGTCCCTTCACTCCCTTCACCCTGAGTCCAGAGATAAGGACAGGATGGGGGATGGGGGTTGGACAGTCCCCCTTCCACTGTCCCTAGGGTGGGAATTTGAAGGTTTTTTGTTTTTGTTTTTGTCTAAAACTTGAAAAGCAGAGAAGGTTCTGAATGGGCCAGTCTCACGCTGCCACTACCCTCCTTCAGGACACGACTCCCCGGGGGGCTCCAGTGGAAATGACATTGGGGGGTTGGGGAGTATGTGGCATCCGGGTGACTTCTGGCCTCTGGACTGGAGGGAGGTGGGGTCCAGATCTCCATCCTTTGGTGAGCAGGCCCCGCACTGAGGAGGTTGTTCCCCTCTTCTGCCAGCCTTGGCCACACCTTGCCCCCAGGGCCTGTGTGGCACAGGGCCACAGCTTTGGAGGCTTTCACACATCTTTTTTCTTGTCTCTCTCACTCACCTGTCTCCATGGGAACAGTCTTCAGGGCTGGCAGAGGTGACTGAAGTCCGTGGCCCTCAGACCTGAGAAGGGTCTGGCCTCCCCTGGCTGGTGAGAATCGAGTCAGTTTCAAGATGCTGCCAAGGTAATAAGGAGTGGGGAGAACCCGTAGCCACCCCCTCCAATGGCCGGCCGGATTCCTCCTTACAATATCCTTCCAGCCTCGCTTGAATTCTGCCAGTGACCAGGAGCTCAGTGCTTTGCCAGGCTGCTAATTCACTGTCAGCCAGTAAGCAGTGAGGACTATCCCCTCCCAGCCCTCTGTACCCTGGGCCATGTTGGGGGAAAGGCCACAGAAGAACGGAGGCAGGAGCTCTGCTCTGCACCCGTCAGTGTTCCAGAATGCACTGAGAAACCCCAGGCTGTTGCCCTTGAGTCACTCCATGAGGCTCTGACTCTGTCTTGAGAAATGGTGTCATGCCCAATGGGAGAGGCGAGATGGGGATCCTGGGGTCTGGGTTCTGGTCCAGGCTCTGCCATGGATTTTCTTCTCATTTGTGGGCCTCAATCTTGCAACCTGCAAAATGGGAGGAATTAGGATTGAATTATTTCCTTAGGGCCTTCAAAGTCCTGACTTCCAGTGTTCTGTGTTTTTTTTTGCTATTAGGGTAAAGGATCAGGCGTAAGGAACCATCACCAATAGCCCCAAACAGGTTTTTTGTTTGTTTTTGTTTTTTGTTTTTGTTTTGTTTTGTTTTGTCTGTATCTCTTGGTTAGCAGAGATGGATTTCTGCAACACGCATCTAATCCCAGGGTTGCTGCCTGCATGTGGGACACAGCACCTTTGTCTGTCCCCATAGGCTTTGTCCAGGTTCTTAGGCTTGTCTGAGTCCTGTTCTTTTTTCCAGAAACTGCATCTTCCTCAAGCCATGGTGGATTTCTCTCTCTTCTTTTGTCCCATAAGTTACCCCAGCCCATCTCCCAGGTGCCCTGTGCACCCTGTATCCGTCCCTCATCCTGACTCCAGGAACTCTGGCCTCCTTCCTGCCTCTAAATCCCAGAGGCACTACCTTTCTCTCCACTGTCTGCTTTTCCCTTCCTGGAACCTAATTCTGGGAGTTCTCCTTCCTACCAGGGCTGAGGAGAACATAGTTGCATTTTTTCCTACGTGGGGTTTGTTCATTCGTTCACTCACTTAGTCACTGTGGCAGCCACTGTTGGTTGCACTAATGAGGAGACTCGGGAGGATAATCCTATCTTGTCCCTGTGGCCCTCCCCCAGCTTCCTGCCCATGGGCATGACTATGTGACATCGTCATGACTGGAACAGTGCTAGCCAGCCTGTGACCATGAAGTGTCAAGCTCAAGAATAAAAATCAACACTGTGAAGATGGTGAAGCAAAAAGGTGGAATGAGCCTGGGGGTCCCTGATGACTGATTTGCTGTCAAACCAACCCTGAAACCACCCCCCTCCATACTTCCTACTTCCTGTTGAGTACACAAACGTCATACAGGTAAAGCTTTATAAATGAAGTATTGTGGTCTTTTGCTCTCACTATAACAGCAAAAATTTAGACATTCACGTAATTGGCCATTCACTTACTCATGAATTCACTCACACATGTATTCACCTTCTTGTTGCATTGATTAGGATAGAGGTTCAGATGCTCTAACAGAGATCTCCAAATAGTAGTGGCTAAATTAAATATAAACGTAGTTCTCTCTTATGTAACAGTCTGGCTGTAAGTAGTTAAGGGCTGGGATGTCAGCTCCAAGATCTCAGGGACCCAGGACACTTCTAGCTAGTTGATCCAACATCCCAGGGGTGTTCTCTTGTCCATATGGTTGGTCCAGTATATTTCACCAGCATGTCACACTTCAACTGGAGGGAAGGAGGAAAGGTAAGGGAGGGCCTGGTTCTTTTTTAAAGATATGACCCAGAATTTAAATATCCCACACGTCGCTCACATCTCATTGACCAAAACTTAGTTATATGGCCACTCCTAGCTGCAAAGGAAGCTGGGAAATGCATATTCTATTCTAGGGTGCTGTCTGTCCAGCTATAAATTATGTTTGTCTTGCAATAAAAGAAGGTGAGAAACAGGTATTGGTGGGGGAGGAGGGCAGTTGACAGTCTTATTAATTTTTCTCATTCACACCATTCATTCATTCATTCAATAAACATACTGAATACATACTATGTCAAAAGCACTGGGTTAGATGCCAGGATCCTAGATTTCAGGTTCCTCATGGTCTAGAGGGAGGATAAGGCAAGTCTAGACATTCAAATCCAACAAACTTTGTGAGCACCTGCTCTGCCCATACATCCAAACTGAAAAGCAAAAAGCACCAGTGACATTATGTTTTAGGTCAGTCACTGTCCCCTTTGACTACCTGCCCCCTCATGTCCCCTCTTCCTGAGCCCAGGAAGGGAGGACAGTGACAACAGCAAGTGAGAGCACGCCCCTCAGAACAAATGTTTTCTTAGGAAAATCCTTCTTGGTTCCTGACTAGAATCCTGTTTGCTGAAATGTGCTCTCACTTTTTGTTCTTGGGTATGATGGCCATTTGTATTGGCCTCTGCCTTGGGGCCTCATCAGATGCTAGCAGTGTGGGGAGCAGTGGAGAAGACACGGACCTCCTAGCAGTGGTCCTGCCTACCAAAGAAAGGCTGTCAGTTTCCCATCCTTGGGGTAGCATGGGGGCTCAGTGTCTTTGGGAAGCAGAGATTCTGTGAGAATGGTCCCTACTGTGTGCCTGTTACACAGCGAGTGCACCATGGGAGTCTGATAAATGGATGGATGAAGAATCAATGGATGCACAGTAGGTAGATTGTATTTTTCAATATGGACCTCAGAAATATTTCTGGTCCTATGTTAGCTCTTCCATGACCTGGAAACTCCTCATCAAAAGGTAGATCTGTTTTCTCTCCTCTTGAAATGGGGCCGATTTGTGACTGCCTCCATCAATAGAACACTTTTGCAGAAGTGACACTGCACAGCTTTGGAGGCTAGGTCATAAAAGGCACATAGGTCTGCCTGTGTCTGTCTGTTTGTCTGTCTGTCTTTCAGGAGAGCCCAGTCACCATGCTAAGAGAAAGCACAGGCTGTATGGAGACACCACATGTTTTAAACAAAACCCAAATAAAGTCTCAGCCCATAACCAGCACCAGCCCCCAAATATGTGAATGAGTGAGTCTGAGATCATTCCAGCCCCCATCCTTTCAGCCAGCCCAGATGGTGCTGGGTGGAGTAGAGAGATCTTTCCCACACCACATCCTGCCCAAACTGAAGAATCTTGAGCAAAAGAAATGCTGCCATTGTTTTAAGCCACTAAGTTTTTGTAGTGGTTTGCTCTGTAGAACAGCGTGGTAGATTTCAAATGGCCACACATTCTTTGCAGCGCCTCCCATCAAGAGATGGCATCTATTTCCCTACCTCTTGAATCTGGACTGGCTTTGACCAAGAGAATACACCTGCAATGATGTTGCGCAACTTCTGTTGTCACTTTCTTGCTGCCCTGAGACTGCCATGTGAAAGGGCCAAACTATCAAAGTCCAGCCAACAGTCAGCAGCAACCTCCACACATGTGGGTGAGTTCACGTTAACCATCCTGCCCCAGTCAAGCCACTGGCTGCAGCCACATGAATGACCCCAGGAAGAGCCCAGACCAGATCACTGACCACAGAATTGGGAGTAAATAACATTGTTCTTGTTTTAAGCCACGTCGCTTAGCACACATCAATAGATAACTGATCACATCAACTCCCTGTTTCCCAAGAGGTATTTTGCATGCCCAGGGTTGTGCCAGGTGTGGGGATGGGCATAGTAGAAAACGATATTCTAGTCCTCCAAGAGTTGATTGCTTGGTGAATCAAGGCTCACACTGGAGTAGATTGCTAGTAGACAACGCAGATTCATTCTCCCTTCCTTGTGCTGATAGAACTGCAGGCCAGGCGCTCATGGCTGCCCAGCTGCACCGTGCTTCCCAGCCTGCCTTGCCAAGCTCTCTCCAATGGCAAGTGAAAGGACGTGATGGAGGCTACTTCAGTCCCGAGCCTGCAGGGCAGTGTGGCTGTCCTTCACTCTGGGGGGGGGAATGGTGGAGGAACAAGATGGAAGGAGCCAGGGTCTCCACATCACCTTTGGAGAAGAGCTGCTCACCACCCTAGACTCAGGCTGCTATGGGGGAGGTTATAAACCTCTCATGCATATCTGGGTTTTGGATTCTCTATTACAGGATTAGTTTTACCCCAGTAGTACAGCCAGTCTCTCCTGCAAGGCGGCCTCCAGTGCCCATGTCTCTTCTCCAGACTGGAAGCTTGAGCTGGGGCTGTGGGCTAGGAGGCAGTGGGTAGTGGGTGGTGCTTCCTTCCTGCTACAGCAGGAGTCCAACAGAGCAGGGACTTTTGTTCTTTCTGTTCACAGCTATCTCTCCAATCCAGTGCTGGAACACAGCATGACAGATAGATGATTAATAAATATTTCTTGATGGGTAAGTGAACCAGGGCAGAAATAGTGTTTCCTCATAATTTTGGGGAATTCCTAAGGACAAAGCTTATGTCTCCTGCCTCAGGCTCGGAGCTTCTCTGGTACAGAGGCTGTGTCTCCCCTCAGACTGGGGCTCCCTGAGGACGGGGCTGTGTCTCCCTCAGACTGGGGCTCCCTGAGGACGGGGCTGTGTCTCCCTCAGACTGGGGCTCCCTGAGGACGGGGCTGTGTCTCCCTCACACTGGGGCTCCCTGAGGACGGGGCTGCGTCTCCCTCAGACTGGGGCTCCCTGAGGACGGGGCTCTGTCTCCCTCAGACTGGGGCTCCCTGAGGAGGGGGCTGTGTCTGCCTCAGACTGGGGCTCCCTGAGGACGGGGCTGTGTCTCCCCTCAGACTGGGGCTCCCTGAGGACGGGCTGTGTCCCCCTCAGACTGGGGCTCCCTGAGGATGGGGCTGAGTCTCCCCTCAGACTGGGGCTCCCTGAGGACGGGGCTGTGTCCCCCTCAGACTGGGGCTCCCTGAGGACGGGGCTGTGTCTCCCCTCAGACTGGGGCTCCCTGAGGAGGGGGCTGTGTCTGCCTCAGACTGGGGCTCCCTGAGGAGGGGGCTGTGTCTGCCTCAGACTGGGGCTCCCTGAGGACGGGGCTGTGTCTCCTCAGACTGGGGCTCCCTGAGGACGGGGCTGCGTCTCCCTCAGACTGGGGCTCCCTGAGGACGGGGCTGCGTCTCCCTCAGACTGGGGCTCCCTGAGGACGGGGCTGCGTCTGCCTCAGACTGGGGCTCCCTGAGGACGGGGCTGTGTCTCCCCTCAGACTGGGGCTCCCTGAGGAGGGGGCTCTGTCTCCCTCAGACTGGGGCTCCCTGAGGACGGGGCTGTGTCTCCTCAGACTGGGGCTCCCTGCATTAAGGCTTCCTCCTCCCTGACTTTGCAGGTTTGGAGCAGAGTATTTAGGTGGCTGCGTCACACAGGGCAAGACTCGGGTCTGTCCCCACTGTCTCCCTGCCAGGGCCCCTTGTGGCGTGGGCAGCGACTGTGGCGGGGGCTGCAGATGGCATCCAGTGATGCTCGAGGGTGGTTAAGCACCCTTGGAATGAAGTTTAGGCTCATTAAAGCTTGTTCGAGAGAAGAGCCAATTAGGGAGGCAATTTTCCTTGAGCAGTCTGAAGAATGGAGTAAAACGGTGGCCGATCAGACAGGAAGCCAGTATCCGGCCCCAGTTCGGCTGGCCTGCTGGGGGCTCCAGTCCACCTTCTTACCTCCTGGGAGCCCCCACACACCTGGATGTGAGCCAGTGGGTAGAAATGGGGGCAATCAAGCCCCACAGAGACCCCAGACCTCTGGAGGTCTCCAGGAGCAGCCCCTCTGTCCTGCCGCACTCCACAACTTAACTCCAGCTTCTCAGCCTCATACTCCTGGCTGCTGGGGAAGTTCTTCTTGATCACTAATTGCCTGCTTTGGGGTTGAAGTTTCTTTCTATTATATCCTTTGTGAGAAAGGAAAATAGGAAGCACTTTTAGGAGAGGCTCAGAGGCCCCCCTTCACCTTCCCTTCTCCACCCCGGAAGTCTGTGCCTTGTCACGGGCAGATGGGGGAAAGGTGGTTTTCTGGGAGTTCTGTGTTGGCCAGGACTTGATGGGAAGCAAATGAAAGAAACCCCGTTGAAATGATGGAACGAAGGCAATAAAGTGTTTGATGAGAAGGATTCAGAAGATCTCTCATAGTCAAAGGAAGGGAGCCACCGTCAGGAAGGACAGCCTTGGGGACATCTGGGACCCAGGACTGGGACGCTGCCACCGCTCTATTTGTGCTCTGGTACCTGCTCCTATGCCTATCGACCTGAGTGCCTCCGACCCTCTCCCTCACATGCTAGGTGATGTGCTGCTGGCTGCAGCCCCCTTACTTTCTCATGTCTCATGGTATTGCCATCAGATAAGAGCTGAACATGTCCCAGCTCCAGTTTGAGAAATCCCAGGGAAGAATTCCAGTTGGCCCAGCTTTGAGCATTGACCCAGCTTTCAGCTGCACATCTGATGGCCAAGGGGTGGGGACCCATGATAAACACCCTCTAGTAGAACCACAGAGCTGGGGTGCTGGGGTCAGTTCCCCAAAACAAGAGGAATGCCAATCCCAGAAGCAGGGCCCTGGCTAGGAAGACTGTATCATAGTTATCAACTACAGGGGCAGAGCTCTTTCCTCCCCTCACTGTATGGCTGGCATCTCATCAAGCAGTTTATCCCATCTCCTTTATTTCTCAAAACGAGCATGAAGGAAATTTCCATTAGTGAAACCCCCATCGCTAAAATCTAAAAAAAAAAAAAAACTGAAATCACAATACTTTGGGAGACTGAGTTGAGCAGGTTGTTTGAGATCAGGAGTTTGAGACCAGCCTGGTCAAGATGGTGAAACCTTGTCTCTACAAAAAATATAAAAACTGGCCGGGAGCGGTGGCTCATGCCTCTAATCCCAGTACTTTGGGAGGCTGAGGGGGGTGGATCACGAGGTCAGGAGTTCCAGACCAGCCTGGCCAAGATGGTAAAACCCTGTCTCCACTGAAAAATACAAAAATTAGCCAGGCGCGGTGGTGGGCGCCTGTTATCCCAGCCATTCAGGAGGCTGAGGCAGGAGAATCGCTTGAAACTGGCGGGGGGGCAGAGATTGCAGCGAGCCAAGATCATGCCACTGCACTCCAGCCTGGATGACAGAGTGATACTCCATCTCAAAAAAAAAAAAAAAAGAAAGAAAGAAAATATAAAAATAAGAAGGCATGGTGATGCAGACCTGTTGTTCCAGCTACTCAGGAGGCTGAAACGGGAGGATCTCTTCAGCCCAGGAATTGGAGACTGCAGTAAGCGAGGACTGCACAACTACACTCCAGCCTGGGAAACAGAGTGAGATCCCCATCTCTTTAAAAAAAAAAAAAAATCATGATTTACAGATGAGGAGATTGGGGCTTAGAGAAGTTAAATAACTTGTGCCAGCTCACACAACTTTTAAGTGAGAGAGTCAGGACTTGAACCCAAAACATTTGGTGGCAGGATTTGGTGAGGAAGGAAGGGTCTATGTGATAAGATAAAACTTGGATATGTGAAATGAAACTCCTAATACCAGGCAGTCTGTGCCAAGTGTCCAAAATAGAGTTCACACAGAATTGAAGGCAACCAGAGCCAAGAGGCAGAGTTGGGCAGGCTGCAGGAGTCAGGGTAGGCTTCCTAGAGGAGGTGGCGTTTGCAAGCATAGCAGGATGGTTTGGGCTGCTCTGGAGAGAGGTCTCAGGCAAAGGGCTGCAGGGATTAGTAGTCCAAAGTTGGGCTAGTGCATTGCAGGGAATAAGGTGAAGGGATTCGGGTGGGCCGACAGCAGCTGCTTCAGTGGTCAAGTCAGAAGCCTGTGCCACCCAGGCCAGGGAGGTGGGCTGTGGAGACCCTGTGAGCAGGGCCAGACTTCACCCTGCTGGCACTAGGACATTGGGGATTTTTTAACTAGAGGTGTAGACACAGGAAAACAGTATTTCTGGAGGATGGATCTGGAATACTTGTTGAGCACAGCAACCCACAGCCTAAGCTAAGGGGAGGGGCAAAGCAGTCGAAGTCAGGATCTCGGTCCACCCTGTGCCCCATCCCAAGGCAGCGTGGGGCTTAGACTTGGAACCGAGCCCTCCAACTAGTCTAGCCACCTTGAGGGAGCAGTGCCTAGCACAGTACCAGACACACGGTAGGTGTTCAACAAAGAGGGGTAACTATTACCCAGCCCACTGGGGTGACAATACTGCCGGGACTCCTGGTAGCCTGGGGTGGTGGATGGAGGCTGTACAACTGAGTACTACCAGGAGCACCAGGAAGTAAGTCCGGAGAGCAGAGATGTCTGGTTGGGTCATTGCTCTAGCCCCGCCACCCTGCACATAGCAGGGGCTCACTACATTTTTGGTGAGTCTGCAAGGTAGGCCTCACGATCCCCATTTTACAAATGAGGAAACTGAGGCTGGCAGAATTAAAGGGAGTTGTCCAAGGCCACACAGCTAGAAAGTGAGGGAATCAGGTTCTGCTGATTTTCAAACCCAGTTTTCCCTTAACCAGCACCCACTGCTGTCCGTCTGGAGGTGGGCGGGGGCCAGGAAGATGCTCTGCCTCCCCCATCAGACTCAAAGATGAGAGGTCTGTTTCATTCTCTCTTTCCCCTTGTTGGTCCTTGCTCAGGGTTCGGACTCTTTAGACCCGGATGGAGGCCAGAGGAGATCTTCAGAGCCACCTCGATGACCTGGGTCCATGCCAGGCCCCCGTCACTTCCTGGGGAGTCTGAGGAAGGCGGCCTCAGCAGCAGGCGGCCTCCTAATTAGGACACGGTCTTTATGACTCACTATTCTGAGATGTCATTTTCTAGACTTGGGGTTGGGGGTGGGAGTGGAGAAGGCACACACAGAGTTGTTTTTAATTACATTTGGTTTGCTAATTTCTGATAGAAAATAAATATTTACCGGGAGCCATATTTCTTCATTTCACGCCGGCTGACTTCTGAGTTTATCGGGAGCCCAAACAGACACCTCCTGCTCACCTCCCTGCCTTCCCAAGTTCCCACCCCCGCGCGGAGTCACACACCCGGAGCCTGGAGGAGGGGGCGGAAGGGAAGAGATGGAAGGAGTTGGAGAGGCAGATGGGGCCAGGCCTGGCTTCTGTGGGCAGCAGGGCTGAGTTCCAGTGTGGACAGAGTGAAGAGGATCTGAGGACATGGAGATGCTCCTCCCTCCTTATCCTCCCGTGGGTGGTGGCCAGCTCATGGATGGGAGTCTGGAGGTCTGGTGGCCTCAGTTCTGTGCCAGCCAGCCCCGAGCCTGTCCTCCCTTCCTGGGCCAGCGTCCTCCTTCCTACTGGGATGATCTCCAAGGACACTTCTGCCTTGCACATCCTAGGATGTGGTGATTCTGGCCCCCAGTAGCATCCCTCCAAGGACTGGCCTCTGAGGCCTTTTTGGGTAACACGGACGGGCAGGAAGATTCAAAGGTCATGCTGTCTGCTCCTTGGCCTCCAGATGGGCCTTTGCAAGGGAGTGGGAGGAGGGAAAGGAGTAAAGGAAGGAGAGAGGGAGAAAAGGGATGGGGAGGAGAGGAGGGAAGTGAGGACTGAGTTCCCCAGGCAGAGGGTAGGAGGCTAGGATGTGGTCCCCAGGAAGTAAGGACATCTATTCTTCTCTCTGCTGCAGGTCCAGGCCTTTAGGTTTACAGGGCACACACATCAATGGGGGTGCCTCTCTGATGCTGGAGAGGGAAGAGGATAATAGAGGCCCCTTAGCTGAGGGTTGGGGGCCTCAGCAGAGTGAAAAGATGGAGTAGAGAGGGTTTCTCGATCTCAGCACTCAGCAATTCTGGATTGTGGAGGCTGTCCTGGGCACTGTAGAATACTTAGTAGCACCCCTGGCCTACCCAGTAGATGCCAGTAGCATTCACTCCCTGCCCCCAAGTCATGACAACCAAAGTTGTCTCCAGACATTGTCAGATGGTGTGTGTGTGCGCACATGAGTGTGCAAAGTTGCTCCTGATCAAGAAGCCCTGTTTAGGATAAGGGGAGGTGAGGCTGGGAAGGAGAAGAGAAAGGGAGGAGCCTCAGGAGGATGAGGAGGAGCTTGTGGGGACTCTGGGCTGAGTGGCGAGGCGGCCCCCTGAGAGATGGGGAAGAGATAAGGAGATTTGGAGGCTATGGAGTGTAGAGTCCCCTGCCCCCAGCCTACCTTATAAATCCATGTTAAGTCACGATTGGTTTTTTTTTTTTTTTCCAATTACATTTCAATTTAGCTCAATTACTTTTCCATTATTGTTCAAGCGACTCGGTTTTAATTGAAGCTGCTGGTTCTTATCTCTCTCATTCCCCCACATACAAGGAGGGAGGGAGAAGGAGGGTGTGGGTTAGAGGGAGCCCAGGTTGGTGGGGTTCTAAGGGCAATGGGCATCTTCAGCAGAAAGATCAAGGCTTCCAGAGGTGGGGCAAAGTAGGAGCTCTCTGGCGCATTGCAGAGTGGTCAAATAAATCTGCAGGGAGAACAGGAGAGCTACAAAGAAGGAAGGGTGTGATCATGACATATACCAAATACCAGACATTGTTGTAGCCAAGGTACATTTAGTCAGCACAGTCCTGCAGCGGATGTACTATTAGCATCCCCATTTTACAGATGCAAAAACTAAGGCCCAGAGAAGTTAATGAATTCATTCTGAGTCATGATCCTGATAAATAACAGAGTTGGGAGGCAGTTCAGTCCCCTGGCTCTTCGGTTTGTGTGCTTAACCCCAGGCTACACTCAAACCCTCTCGCATGGTTATGTCCACTGGCCCCTCCCAATACCTGTCCCCGCTCCCAGACACCCCCTCCTTCCCTCCCTCCCAAGCTCTGAGTCTGACTCAGTTCCTTCTAGGGCATTTGGCTTTCCATCTGTGTCTAATTCCTGTCCAGGCTTCAAGACCCAGCCCTCCCTACCTTTTCCAGGAAGTCTTCCCTGATTGCCCTTACCCTCATGTATTCCTACAGCCCTGAGCTGCCGTCTACCTACCTGTGTTACTAGCTTCTGTGGGGCTGGGGATGGCAGCAGGGAATAGGGTAGAGGATTGGGAAGGCAGTGCTTTTGAGTTGGACAGATCTGAATTAAGCAACCTGCAAACTGTGTGACTTGGGCAAGTCATTTAAGCTCAGTGAGTCTCCATTATCTTGTCTGTAAACTAAGTATTAATAACACCATCTCTTGGTAGTGAGTGTTCTGTGAATTAAATTAAATGAGATGAAGTCTGTAAAGCACCATCAAGGGGTAAGAGGCCTAAACAGAGTAAAGGGGGTGGGGGTTCCTTATGTTGACCCTGAGATGCAGGTACAGTAGTATCAGTCCCCCAACTTCACAGATCAAACAAATGAGCCCCAGAGATGTGCTCAGGTGCTGTAGGGAGGCAGAAGAGAGACTGGGCCTGGGATCACATTTTAACCTTGAATGTCATTAATTCTGTGGCAGAGGAGATGGGGGAGGAGGGATAAAAATAGCTCTGAACTTTCTGGCCCATGGGAGTGAGGAGCCTGGACTCTTACTCTTCCTTCACCTTCCTTGCTCTGCCCGGGGGTGCAGTGGAGTCAGAGGGGGCCACACTGTGACTCTCATGTTGGGTGAGTGATAGCAGTGAGAGTAGGTGAGGCCCCCTGCCATGCATTTGTGGTGTGTACTTGGTTTTCTTGGTTGAGAGATGCTTTCCACTAGAACTAACAGCATATTAGACCAAAGGGGCTTTAAATGGTTTACCTTTTTTTTTTTTTTTTTGAGAAGGAGTTTCACTCTTGTCCCCCAGCAGGCTGGAGTGCAATGGCGCGATCTCGGCTCACTGCCACCTCAGCCTCCCAGGTTCAAGTGATTCTCCTTCCTCAGCCTCCTAAGTAACTGGGATTACAGGCGTGCACCACCACGCCCAGCTGATTTTGTATTTTTAGTAGAGACAGGGTTTCACCATGTTGGTCAGGCTGGTCTTGAACTCCTGACCTCATGATTCACCCACCTCAGCCTCCCAGAGTGCTGGGATTACAGGCGTGAGCCACCACATCTAGCCTGGTTTTTCTTAAGTAGCGAAAAGTCTGGAGGGGTTGGTTCCTGAGCTGGTCAATGACTCAGGCTCTTCACAGATCCCTCTGCTCTGCAACCTTCAGTGTGTTCATAGTGTCCATCGCCTCATGGTCACAAGATGGCGGCCAGAGCAGTTCATCACAGCCTCACAAGACAACATCCTGAGCTGCAAGGAAGAAGAAAGAAAAAGAGAGCTCTCCTCATGCCCTCTCTCCTTTCATCAGGGAGAAAGTTCCTTCCCAGAGACTGTCCAGCAGACTTTTGTGTCTCATTGGCCAGAACTGAGTCATACAGCCACCTCTGCCTGCAAAGGAGTTCAGGAAACCCAATCTCTGGCACCATAATCTTAGGGTGCACCCTTTGGCGGCCTCAGTTTGATGTGGAGAGGGTCTTCTAGAAGATCCCCGACTTCAGGCCTTGGTGGACTTTGATTTCTGTCCCTCTCATCTCAAGCCTCCCTTGATTCGAAGCCCAGTTGAGCAGTATCTGCAAATGACCTCAGGATAAACAGCTTCGGTGCTCACCTCTCTGGTTAGATGCTTTCATTCCCAAATTAACTTGGTATTCCCTGTTGCTTTCTCATCTTTTTGAAGCATTTAAGTTTATTTTGTTAAAATATATTTTATCCAGCACTTTTTGTGGTCTCTAGGAGGGTTGATCTGAAAAGTGCTAACGCATCGTTACCTGGGACCTAGACTCCAGCATACGGCAAAGAATGTCATATTTGACCCAGACCAGTGACTCATCCTCCAAGGCTGGGTACACGGCTGAACCTCAACAGAACGGAAGTCCTCTGAGAGGAGAAGGATAAATGGCTGCCATGTCCACAATCTACAGCCATTGTCACGGTAACAATAATGATTGCCGAAACCACGAGGGCAGGGCCACAGGAGGCAGCTGAGAAATATGCCTTTTTATCTGTACTTTGAGATTTATTGATATTTTCCTCCAACAAGCATTGTATTCATTTTTTTAATTTTGAGATGACAGACTCACAGAAGAGTTGCACGCACGGTACAAAGAACTTTTATTTTCAGAACGATTTGAAATAAGTTGCAGACCCGATGCCCTATAACCTGCAAATACTTCACTGTGTATTTCCCGCACACAAGGGTATTCTGCAGCGTTACTACCATCTGATCCTCAGACCCCATTCATGTTTTGACAGTTGTCTCTCTAATGCCTTCTATAGCAAAAAAAAAAAAAGTCTAGAATCACACGTTGCATTTAGTTGTCATGTCTGTAGCTTCCTTGACTCAGAAACAGTTCTTTGATCTTTTCCTTGACTTTGACAACTTTAAAGATTACAGGCCAGTTATTTTGTAGAATGTTCCTCACTTTGGATTTGTCTGTTCCTTAGGATCAGATTCAAGTTATGTATCTTTGGCAAGAATATCATAGAAGGGATACTATGTTCTTATTGTGTCTTACCAGGTTTCAATTTGCCCCATTTCCGATGATGTTCGTTTCCAGCAAACATGTTTTGGAACAGGTCTATAAGGCATGGCCTTTGACTTCTCAGAGTGTCTTGCAGCTGCTGTCCAGACCTGCACACAAAAAACAAACAAAGGCTAGGGCAATTCTGTGCCGTGCGATAAATTGCACATTTCAGACAATTTCATGGTTTATTCATTTAGGGGAGAGAGCAATCAGAGAGGGCATCAAAGAAAAGACTGTGATTGCGTATGGCCTTCAAGAATGGGGAGGGTTTGTCAGAAACTGAAGAGAAGCATTCTAAGGTGAGAGAAAGAGTATACGAAGCGGCTCAGAGCT
>NW_012103142.1:4931629-4934261 GCF_000951045.1 Mandrillus leucophaeus | reverse complement strand
AAAAAACAAAAAAAAAGAGGAGGTGGTTTCTGGGATAGCTTAGGCTGCAGTGGAAGAAGCAGGGAGGCCATTTGGAGGCTGTTATGGTCGTCCAGGTAAGGGATGGTATTAAACAGGGTTAAGTTCAGGTTGACTGAAAACTCCCAAATAACAGTGGCTTCATCAAGATGAACACTTATTTCTCTCACATCAGTGGAGTCGGGGGTTATCAGTCCAGGGAGGTTACTCAGGCCCCTTCTGTCTTGCTGCTCTGCCCTTCTCTGTGGATGGCTTCTGGTTTATGACCTGAGATGACTGCTCGAACCCCAAAGATGGGAGGTTCGCATCTGCTTTCCCGCCAACAGGGAGGAGAAGGGAACAAGGAAAGTAGCGCTCCTCCCTTTAGGGACACGCCACAGAAGTTGCATCTGCCAATTCTACTTACATCTTCATCACACAGAGTTGCAAAGGAGGCTGGAAAATGCAGTCTTTATTCCAGATGACCCCAGGTGCCCGCTAAAGTTGGGAATATGAGGAGAATGGATTTTGGGGGATAATTAACAGTCTCTGCTTAGGGTGGCATTGAGATTGGAGAAATAAGGTGAGATCCAAGAATAATTTACAACTGAACCAATGGTCTGGAGTTCAAATCCTGATTTCCCCATTTTGCTAACTATGTGATTTAGTCAAGTACCTTAACTTTGTTTTTTTTCATTAAAGAGGAATGATACTACTTCTACCGTTGGGAGATTAAACGAAATATTAAGTGTTAAATATTTGGTACATAGAGGATGCCCAATAAATAGTAACTTATTTAGCTTCTGAGGGACAAGAAAGGAGGAGAGGAGGAGGAGGCTCTAAGGGCAAATAATTGAGGCTCATTCATTCATTCACACATACACTCATCATCCCTTTATCGATATCCCAGCCGCAGGGCTGAGCTCTGGAGATATTCAGGAAACAAGCCTCTGGTCACTTTGAAGAAGTTCCCCAGCCACAGAGATAGAGAAGTAAACAGGCAATTAAAACATGCCAGGGTGGTTCCAGGCACAGTGGCTCACGCCTGTAATCCCAACATTTTGGGAGGCCGAGGCAGGTGGATCGTGGATCACTTGAGGCCAGGAGTTCGAGACCAGCCTGGCCAACATGGTGAAATCCCATCTCAACTAAAAATACAAAAAAGTTAGCTGGGCGTGGTGGCATGCACCTGTCGTCCCAGCTACTCAGGAGGCTGAGGCATGAGAATCTCTTGAACCCAGGACACAGAGGTTGCAATGAGCTGAGATCGTACCACTTCACTCCAACCTAGGCAACAGGGCAAGACTCTTTCTCAAAAAACAAACAAAAAACAACAACAACAAAACGTGACAGGGTGGAAAGTCTTGGCCCACAGGCTCAGCCAAATTTCTAACTCTCTTGTTCTTAGTCCTTCCCAAGACAGTGGCAGGAGCTCCCCAAGGTTCTGTCTCAGGCCCAACACTCCTGCTCTGCTGGCTCTGCCACCCTCAACCAGGGAGATGTAAAGTCATCAGTGGGGAAGAGTTCTCCTCTTTTGTCTCAAGGCTGAAGGGAACTCTCCCTCTGAATACAAAAGAGGATGAGGATGGGGCTGTGGGGGAGGGGAGAGACCTGGGTGTTTGCATCAGTGTATGTTTGTGACAGCTTCTGCCTTGGAGTGGTGTTGGATGACTTTATAGGTGAGGTGGTCCTCAGAAGTAGACTGACAAGATGGCTGCCATTGTCATGGGGTTCCCTAGTGGTAGAATTCCAAACATTGGCTGAAGGAGTTTGATTTTTCCCCTTGTAAGAATTTGGACTCTGGTTCTGAGAAGATAGAGTAAGCATACCTCTATGCTGTCTCTCTCACTACATGAAACCATAAACCCTGAATTCATGGAGGAGATATCAGAGGATTCCGAAAAATAAATGACGGCAGGTGGATTAAGAAAGAATTAGGAGTTTCGCCCCTCTGGTATTACCAATCCTGGAGTCAAAGGCAGCCTGAAACTCAGAAGTGCACAGGAAGGGCTCCATGAGAAACTCTCTCTTTTTGAACCAAGGAGTAGAAGAGGATCCCTATGGGTCAGCAAGAGTAAGGGAAGTCCTGGTTTTTTTCTTTCTTTCTTTCTTTCTTTTTTTCCTTTTTGCTGGCTCCAGTTTCCAAATACTGTAGTAGCAGTGGTGACGGCTGTACAGCAGTAGCAAATAGAGGCAGCTGGGCAGGTGCCTAAACCTATGAGAGAGGGAACCTCTTTGATCAGAGAACCTGTGACCCCCAGGAGCAAAGGGTGAATTCCCAGGGGTTTTGTTTTGTTTTTTCCTTTTCCTAGTCTTCAAACTGAGTGCAGTGGCACACATCTGTAGTCCTAGCTACTCGGGAGATTGAGGTGGGAGGATTGCTTGAGCCCAGAACCAAATGTGGCCCACTGCCCTTTTTCATAAATGAAGTGTTAGTGAAAAACAGGTGTACTGTGTTGAATAAGATCCCCTGAAACTTCATGTCCACTTAAAACCTCAGAATGTGCCGGGCGCGGTGGCTCATGCCTGTAATCCCAGCACTTTGGGAGGCTGAGGCGGGTGGATCACGAGGCCAGGAGATCAAGACCATCCTGGCTAACACAGTGAAACCCCATCTCTACTAAAAATACAAAAA
>NW_012103142.1:4927288-4931579 GCF_000951045.1 Mandrillus leucophaeus | reverse complement strand
TCTGAGGGACAAGAAAGGAGGAGAGGAGGAGGAGGCTCTAAGGGCAAATAATTGAGGCTCATTCATTCATTCACACATACACTCATCATCCCTTTATCGATATCCCAGCCGCAGGGCTGAGCTCTGGAGATATTCAGGAAACAAGCCTCTGGTCACTTTGAAGAAGTTCCCCAGCCACAGAGATAGAGAAGTAAACAGGCAATTAAAACATGCCAGGGTGGTTCCAGGCACAGTGGCTCACGCCTGTAATCCCAACATTTTGGGAGGCCGAGGCAGGTGGATCGTGGATCACTTGAGGCCAGGAGTTCGAGACCAGCCTGGCCAACATGGTGAAATCCCATCTCAACTAAAAATACAAAAAAGTTAGCTGGGCGTGGTGGCATGCACCTGTCGTCCCAGCTACTCAGGAGGCTGAGGCATGAGAATCTCTTGAACCCAGGACACAGAGGTTGCAATGAGCTGAGATCGTACCACTTCACTCCAACCTAGGCAACAGGGCAAGACTCTTTCTCAAAAAACAAACAAAAAACAACAACAACAAAACGTGACAGGGTGGAAAGTCTTGGCCCACAGGCTCAGCCAAATTTCTAACTCTCTTGTTCTTAGTCCTTCCCAAGACAGTGGCAGGAGCTCCCCAAGGTTCTGTCTCAGGCCCAACACTCCTGCTCTGCTGGCTCTGCCACCCTCAACCAGGGAGATGTAAAGTCATCAGTGGGGAAGAGTTCTCCTCTTTTGTCTCAAGGCTGAAGGGAACTCTCCCTCTGAATACAAAAGAGGATGAGGATGGGGCTGTGGGGGAGGGGAGAGACCTGGGTGTTTGCATCAGTGTATGTTTGTGACAGCTTCTGCCTTGGAGTGGTGTTGGATGACTTTATAGGTGAGGTGGTCCTCAGAAGTAGACTGACAAGATGGCTGCCATTGTCATGGGGTTCCCTAGTGGTAGAATTCCAAACATTGGCTGAAGGAGTTTGATTTTTCCCCTTGTAAGAATTTGGACTCTGGTTCTGAGAAGATAGAGTAAGCATACCTCTATGCTGTCTCTCTCACTACATGAAACCATAAACCCTGAATTCATGGAGGAGATATCAGAGGATTCCGAAAAATAAATGACGGCAGGTGGATTAAGAAAGAATTAGGAGTTTCGCCCCTCTGGTATTACCAATCCTGGAGTCAAAGGCAGCCTGAAACTCAGAAGTGCACAGGAAGGGCTCCATGAGAAACTCTCTCTTTTTGAACCAAGGAGTAGAAGAGGATCCCTATGGGTCAGCAAGAGTAAGGGAAGTCCTGGTTTTTTTCTTTCTTTCTTTCTTTCTTTTTTTCCTTTTTGCTGGCTCCAGTTTCCAAATACTGTAGTAGCAGTGGTGACGGCTGTACAGCAGTAGCAAATAGAGGCAGCTGGGCAGGTGCCTAAACCTATGAGAGAGGGAACCTCTTTGATCAGAGAACCTGTGACCCCCAGGAGCAAAGGGTGAATTCCCAGGGGTTTTGTTTTGTTTTTTCCTTTTCCTAGTCTTCAAACTGAGTGCAGTGGCACACATCTGTAGTCCTAGCTACTCGGGAGATTGAGGTGGGAGGATTGCTTGAGCCCAGAACCAAATGTGGCCCACTGCCCTTTTTCATAAATGAAGTGTTAGTGAAAAACAGGTGTACTGTGTTGAATAAGATCCCCTGAAACTTCATGTCCACTTAAAACCTCAGAATGTGCCGGGCGCGGTGGCTCATGCCTGTAATCCCAGCACTTTGGGAGGCTGAGGCGGGTGGATCACGAGGCCAGGAGATCAAGACCATCCTGGCTAACACAGTGAAACCCCATCTCTACTAAAAATACAAAAAATTAGCCGGGTGTGGTGGTGGCTGCCTGTAGTCCCAGCTACTTGGGAGGCTGAGGCAGGAGAACAGCGTGAACCCGGGAGGCAGAGCTTGCAGTGAGCCGAGATCGCGCCACCACACTCCAGCCTGGGCGACAGAGCAAGACTCTGTCTCAAAAAAAAAAAAAAACTCAGAATGTGACCCTATTTGGAAACAGGGATTTTGCAAATATAATTTGTTAAAATGAGGTAATATTCTCATAGGGTGGGCCCTAAATAAAATAAGACTGGTGTGCTTTGAAGCAGAGAGGGAGATTTGGACCCATACATACAGAGAGACACAGAGGACAAGAGGCCACGTGAAGACTGAAGTAGACGTTATGCTGCCATAGGCCAAGGAATTCCCGGGGCTGGAAGAGGCAAGGAAAGATTCTTCCCTAGGGCCTTCAGAGAGCGCATGACACGGATGACACCTTGATTTCAGACTTCTAGCCTCCTGAACTGTGAAGGAATATATTTCTGTTGTGTTAAGCCGCCTAGTTTGTGATAATTTGTTATGGCAGTCCCGGGAAACAAATGCAATAGCCACGCTCATTCACTTATGTGTTGTCTGTGGTGGCCTTTAAACTTTAATGGCAGGGCTGAATAGTTGCAACAGAACCTGAATAGCGCCCCCAAACCTGCAGTGTTGTCTATCTGTTCCTTTACTGAAAAAGTCTGATGGCCTTTGACTTAGATGAAATTGACCAAGTCCTTAAAAAACACAGACTACCAAAGTATGCCCAAGAAGAAATAAAAAACCAGAATAATCCTGTATCTATTAAAGAAATTAAATTTATAGTTTAAAACCTTCTCTAAAAAAGAAACCTTCTGGCCTGCATGTTTTCACTGATGAATTCTACCTAACATTTAAATAAGAAATAACACCAATTCTACATGATATCTCCCAGAAAACAGAAGGGAACACTTTCCAATTCATTTTATGAGGTTAACATTATCCTAATACCCAAACCAGATGAAGACAGAAGAAACTACAGACTAACATCTCTCGTGAACGTGGAAACAAAAACCTTAAATAAAATACTAGAAAATTGAATACAGCAATACAGAAAAAGAATAATATGTCATGACCTAGTGGAACATGTCCCGGGAATGTCGGACTGATTCAATATGCAAAAGTCAATCAGTGTAATCCAGCACATCAACAGAGCAAAGAAGAAAAATCCACATTGTCATATCAAACTGAGCTAATACGTGTCTGTTGTTTTAAGCTACTGAGATGTGTGAGAATCTGATACTCAGCCCCAGATAATTAACACAACACAATTGACGTCCCCTCTCTTTCTCCCCTATTCCTGCCCCACTATCTCACTCCCCAGGGGTAACTGCTGGCCTGAATGTGTGGTTTATCTTTTCCATCTGTTTCTTTATATTTTACTCCATATGCACAAATCCCTGGATGATACTTGATATATTTTACATGTTTTAAAAGTTTGTATAAATGATATTGCATTGGGCCGGGCGCAGAGGCTCACGCCTGTAATCCCAGCACTTTGGGAGGCCAAGGTGGGCGGATCACCTGAGGTCAGGAGTTCAAGACCAGCCTGGCCAACATGGAGAAATCCCATCTCTACTAAAACCACAAAAATTAGCCAGGGGTGGTGGCGCATGCCTGCAGTCCCAGCTACTTGTGAAGCTGAGGCAGGAGAATCACTTGAACCCGGGAGACGGAGGTTGCGGTGAGCTGAGATGGCACCACTGCACTCCAGCCTGGGCAACAAGAGTGAAACTCCGTCTCAAAACTAAATAAATAAATAAACAAATAAATAAATGATATTGCATTGTATGCAATTCTTCTGCTCTTTGTTTTTCCCTTAATATTGTATATTGAGGTTCATCCATGTTATGTGTGTAGATCTTGTTTGTATATCCTTACTGTGGTATAGCATTCTACTGTAGGATTATGCTGCAATACATTTATTCATTCTTCTATTGATGGACATTTCATTTGTTTCCAAATTTGTTGCTGTTACAGTGTTGCTGGAAGCCTTCTTGCACATGTCTCCATGTGTAAATGTGTGAGAATTTCTCTAGGGAAAGGGAAAGCTGCCTTTAATCCTTTGGGTATTAAGATGTCTTTTCTCTGTATGAAGTGATCACAAGTTGTGGGGTGTGCATGTGGTTTATGAAGGCTGGGAGAAAAATTAATAACATAACAACAAATGGCAATGACCACAGGTCACTGAGCCCTGTGTCCCTGAACTATAGTATCTCCACTGGAAGGGGATATCGATGCTGTTGATTTCGCGTTCCACCCCCTGGGAATCTCTGTCTCCCTCTCATCTTCTGCCTTGTCTGTGCAGCTTCTTTCTCATTCACTTTCCCCACCAAGCTCCAGCAACTTATGGCAAGGGCTCAAGAGAAGACATCATGGCCGGGCGCGGTGGCTCACACCTGTAATCCCAGCACTTTGGGAGGCCGAG
>NW_012103142.1:4921122-4923958 GCF_000951045.1 Mandrillus leucophaeus | reverse complement strand
ACGCCCAGCTGATTTTGTATTTTTAGTAGAGACAGGGTTTCACCATGTTGGTCAGGCTGGTCTTGAACTCCTGACCTCATGATTCACCCACCTCAGCCTCCCAGAGTGCTGGGATTACAGGCGTGAGCCACCACATCTAGCCTGGTTTTTCTTACGTAGCGAAAAGTCTGGAGGGGTTGGTTCCTGAGCTGGTCAATGACTCAGGCTCTTCACAGATCCCTCTGCTCTGCAACCTTCAGTGTGTTCATAGTGTCCATCGCCTCATGGTCACAAGATGGCGGCCAGAGCAGTTCATCACAGCCTCACAAGACAACATCCTGAGCTGCAAGGAAGAAGAAAGAAAAAGAGAGCTCTCCTCATGCCCTCTCTCCTTTCATCAGGGAGAAAGTTCCTTCCCAGAGACTGTCCAGCAGACTTTTGTGTCTCATTGGCCAGAACTGAGTCATACAGCCACCTCTGCCTGCAAAGGAGTTCAGGAAACCCAATCTCTGGCACCATAATCTTAGGGTGCACCCTTTGGCGGCCTCAGTTTGATGTGGAGAGGGTCTTCTAGAAGATCCCCGACTTCAGGCCTTGGTGGACTTTGATTTCTGTCCCTCTCATCTCAAGCCTCCCTTGATTCGAAGCCCAGTTGAGCAGTATCTGCAAATGGCCTCAGGATAAACAGCTTCGGTGCTCACCTCTCTGGTTAGATGCTTTCATTCCCAAATTAACTTGGTATTCCCTGTTGCTTTCTCATCTTTTTGAAGCATTTAAGTTTATTTTGTTAAAATATATTTTATCCAGCACTTTTTGTGGTCTCTAGGAGGGTTGATCTGAAAAGTGCTAACGCATCGTTACCTGGGACCTAGACTCCAGCATACGGCAAAGAATGTCATATTTGACCCAGACCAGTGACTCATCCTCCAAGGCTGGGTACACGGCTGAACCTCAACAGAACGGAAGTCCTCTGAGAGGAGAAGGATAAATGGCTGCCATGTCCACAATCTACAGCCATTGTCACGGTAACAATAATGATTGCCGAAACCACGAGGGCAGGGCCACAGGAGGCAGCTGAGAAATATGCCTTTTTATCTGTACTTTGAGATTTATTGATATTTTCCTCCAACAAGCATTGTATTCATTTTTTTAATTTTGAGATGACAGACTCACAGAAGAGTTGCACGCACGGTACAAAGAACTTTTATTTTCAGAACGATTTGAAATAAGTTGCAGACCCGATGCCCTATAACCTGCAAATACTTCACTGTGTATTTCCCGCACACAAGGGTATTCTGCAGCGTTACTACCATCTGATCCTCAGACCCCATTCATGTTTTGACAGTTGTCTCTCTAATGCCTTCTATAGCAAAAAAAAAAAAAGTCTAGAATCACACGTTGCATTTAGTTGTCATGTCTGTAGCTTCCTTGACTCAGAAACAGTTCTTTGATCTTTTCCTTGACTTTGACAACTTTAAAGATTACAGGCCAGTTATTTTGTAGAATGTTCCTCACTTTGGATTTGTCTGTTCCTTAGGATCAGATTCAAGTTATGTATCTTTGGCAAGAATATCATAGAAGGGATACTATGTTCTTATTGTGTCTTACCAGGTTTCAATTTGCCCCATTTCCGATGATGTTCATTTCCAGCAAACATGTTTTGGAACAGGTCTATAAGGCATGGCCTTTGACTTCTCAGAGTGTCTTGCAGCTGCTGTCCAGACCTGCACACAAAAAACAAACAAAGGCTAGGGCAATTCTGTGCCGTGCGATAAATTGCACATTTCAGACAATTTCATGGTTTATTCATTTAGGGGAGAGAGCAATCAGAGAGGGCATCAAAGAAAAGACTGTGATTGCGTATGGCCTTCAAGAATGGGGAGGGTTTGTCAGAAACTGAAGAGAAGCATTCTAAGGTGAGAGAAGGAGTATACGAAGCGGCTCAGAGCTAAGAGCAAGGCATGTGTGACAGAGACAATGTTATGTACTCAACAAGCTGGTCCTTTCTCTTGAGCACACAGAAAGACTTCATTTCCTAGACTCCCTTGCAGTTCAGTTGGTCCACAAAACTGAGCTCTGGACAATCGAATATGGATGAAAGGAATGAACACTGCTTCTAAGCTTTCCATCCTTTCCAAATCCTTCTGCATTCTCCTCCACAGTCTCTCCTTCTCTTGCATGGTAACCTTGGAGATGGCAATTTGAAGATGATGGCATCACTATTCATTGTCTCCATCACTAGATGGAGACAGCCTAGGTTCCTAAATGTCTGTGGAGCAGAACTCTACTGCTCCCCCACTGCCAGCTACATTGGATTGTGTCATCGGTGGGCAATTAACCTTGGTTGTGATAAGCCACTGAGATCCGGGGGTTATTTGTTACAGCAGCCAGCATACCCTGATTAATCTAGTATGTGATGGAGACATCAGGGAAACCAGTCTGGTTAGCACAGAGTTGTGTGGAAACATATAAGGAAAGACACATCCAGCTGGTAGTGGTGCCTTGAGTGTCTGGCTAATAAATTTGGATGATTTTCAGTAGGAAATAGGGAATAACTTAAGATTTGTGAATTGGGGAAAAACATGAAAAGAAAGTGGTGTTTAAAGAGAAGGAGGGCCGGGCATGGGGGCTCACGCCTGTAATCCCAGCACTCTGGGAGGCTGAGGCGGGCAGATCACTTGAGGTCAGGAGTTCAACACCAACCTGGCCAACATGGTGAAACCCTGTCTCTACTAAAGATACAAAAGTTAGCAGGGCATGGTGGTGCATGCCTGTAGTCCCAGCTACTCGGGAGGCTGAGGCAGGAGAATTGCTTGAACCCAGGAGGCGGAGGTTGCAGTGAGCTGAGATTGCACCT
>NW_012103142.1:4908987-4917582 GCF_000951045.1 Mandrillus leucophaeus | reverse complement strand
AAAAAAAAAAAAAAAAAAAAGAGAAGACACCAGGAAGCAAGAGAGAAGAGAGAACCCACACCCCAGCCTCCACCATGATGAGGGGCTGCAGGCTGCAAATGAGCAGGATTGAGGAAAGAGTGTGAGGCCACCAGGAGGGTAAAGAAGAGGCAGAAATCTTAATAGAAGGAAAGGGGCACACAGGTGAGGAAAAGGCCCTCTTTCTCTGCAGAGCTCAAGAGCATTTCTATCTGGACCAACATGACCCAAAGTGTGCACGAGCCTATCATAGGTCCCCTGCAATGCCACAACATACACACACACAGCAATACACACGCACCTGGGTAAGTGAGCACACACACCGTATGCACAAATACGCATGTATAGAAAGCACACACACCTGTGCACATAGTGATACACACACAAGACATGCAAGACATGCACACACCTCAAATGTACATGTGCACACACACTGCTCTCACTCTTTCCTGGTCAAATAAGAGTGGAAAACATTTTAATCCTGAATCCTGTCTTGTAAATCCCAGTGCCCATCAGAATTTCAAAGGCTTCGAGAAGTTCAGCATTCAAGAAGCTCGTCTCCTTCTACTGAGAATCCCCTTCACCTGTTTCCTACTGTTCACTTCCTAGTGGGGTCCTTACTGTTATTTATTTTTTAATATAGATATAGTTTGCATTGTTTCTTTAACCAATTTAGAAAAATGATCCATTACCAAAAAAAGTTTGATAATGCACAAGAGTACAAAAACGAAGCAAAAATCACAGAAAACTACTGCTAGCATTTGGATATTATCCTTCTAGCATTTTTTCTCATAAATATGCACATGCACTTCTCTTTTTCATAAATGTTTCATGACTTGGTCTTTTTTTCATTCGATAAGATACATTAAAATCTCTTAATGATTACATGGTGTTTCATATTATGAATTGTGGCAGATTGTATTTTCCAGACATGACTGTAGCAGTATCTCCCATCTCACAAGCTCCTCTAGAAACTTGCCATTCCTTCATCAATAAGCAAAGTCTGTTTCCCTGCCCCTGGGCTAACCTTTGTGACTACCTTGACTACTAAACACCATGTGATCCAGAGGCTAGGTTTAAAAAAAATTTCTGCCTTGTCCTCTTGGAATACCTGTATTTGGAACCCAGCCACCATGCAGTAAGGAAGCCCAAGTAGTCATGAGGAGGGTCCTGTGGAGAGAAGCAAAGACCCCTGGTCCACGGCCCCAGCTGAGCCCCCAGTCTAGCCAGCACCAACTTGCCAGCCATGTAAGAGAGTTGCCCTTAAGTGACTCATCCAGCCCAAATCAAGCTGTCCCAACTGGTGCCACACAGAGCACATGGCTGCCTTGCTGAGCCCTGCCCAAATTGCAGGTACAATGGAAAAATAAACAATTGTTGTATTAGGCCGTCATGTTTTGAGGTGGTTTATTTCACGGCAATAGATAACTAGAACATGGATGTATCATACTTTATGTAAATATCACACAATTTATGTATATTTTGGTTGTTTCCAGTGCTCTTGAATTGATGTTTGGCTTTCTTCTTCAGTCATACCGTCTCCCAGATGGCTGCAGCCCTGTCTTACATGTTTGAGAAGTCCAATAGTAGGTTGGGCACATACAGTAGGAACTCAATATGTGGTTATTGCAGGAGTTAGTGAAGGGGCATGGAGGGTCTCATGGAGATCTAGGGGAGGGTCCTGCCTTCCTTCCCTTTGCTCCTGGGACATGGCCTTTGGTCTGCTCCTGCTAAGGCATCTGCCTCACTGCCTACGTCACTGGCTCCCATGGGTCCTTGGGAAGGGCAGGCAAACATAATAGGGGCAGGGGACAGAAGTGTCCTGAAGGGGTGATGGAGAGCACAAATGAAGGTGCCCCCTTCTTGTGTCATTTCCCCAGGGGAACAGAGACTAACCTCTGAGTCCACAGACTTCTTCCAGAGGCTGATCTCCCGGAATGAGCAGGGCACAGGGCGGTACAGAGCTGGCTTGATGGTTTGGGGAGAGGAGAAGCCACAACTACTGGCAATGATGCTGATTGGCCTGCTGGAATGGGGACTGTGGCCTCTCCCCCGGGGGCGCAATGTCCCCCTACACACACGTGCCCACACACACACACATGCATGCACACGTGCACTCATTTCAGCCTCCTGCTGCCACAGGGAGACTGGGGCATCCTGAGCTGGCCCAGATCATGGGCAACCTCTCAGGCCACCTGGGTCTCTGGCCACCTTCTCTACCTGTCCGCTGGTGCTAGGCTGTAAAGTGGGAGCTGGGTCAGGACTGGGTGGTGGAGGAAGCTGCCTCAGAACCAAGCAGCCAGTGAGCATGTGGGCGGGAGGGAGCGGCAGGAACTGGAAGACACAGCTGCTGCCTCGCAGCCCACCTACCTCTGGAACATTTTGGACCGGGGAATCTCCTTGCCATCCAGAATCAGGCCCGCCTCTGAGCTCAGACTGCTGCTGCTTCCAACTTAGGGCACTCTCCCCAGCAAAATGAGGATCATCTGAGGCCACATGAAGAAATATGGGGGGCTTTTTCATTACAATCCCTGAAGCCAGCTTCCAGAACCTTCTAACAGCAGAGGTGGGAGAGACCTCAGGACAGTGGAATCCAGGGCTTTGCCTACTTGAATGTGCACATGAATTTCCTGGGATTTTGTTAAAATGCAGATTCTTACCCAGTGAGTAAGAACTGAAGTTCTGCATCTCTAGCCAGCCCCGGGTGATGTCGACACAGCTGGTTGGTGAGCCCCGCTTTGAGGAAAAAGGCTCTTATCCATTGCTTCAAGCTCAGGGCCAAGGGAGGCGAATGGATGGGCTCCAGGCTGCAGAGGATTAGAATGCAGACCTTGCTCTGACCCACTCTGCACAGCCCTGGGTGGGTTCCACATTCCTCTTGGATAGCTGCCCGCACCAAGGGAGACAAGCTGGGACCCCCTGCTGGATGCTCGAGCTGAGACTGCAGACAAGCACGCGCTGCTGGGGCGGGGGCAGGCCCTGTGGTGGGAAAGCCGCCTGGGCTGGGGAGCCCTTCCCTACCTCCAGAACAGGGGAGGCAGCTCTGTCTGCATCAAGACACCATGTCTGGGGCACCTGGCCAGGAAGAAGGAGGGGATGAAGTAGCCTAGAGATGGCCTCTCAGCTCCCACAGCCCCATGTCATCCCAGGCTCAGCCCACCTGCTACAGGCAAGAGGGAGGGCCCTTGTGTTCACACACACACCTCCATAGTTAAGTCACTTGGCAGCCCCCTTGTAGATGACAGGCAATCTCTTCCTACTAACTCTCGGCCCAGCCGCCCCCATCACAGTCTAAAGCTTAGAAAGGCCAAGGAGCCCAGGCCCCAGGGGCAAGGGACAGCAGCAGGACGGTTTCTGTTCCGAATGCATTCAGATCTACTAACTTCTGTGAACTGAATGTAGGAAAGAATGGCAGGGAGCCCCCAGTCTGTGGATGGAGGTACAAAGCCTGCCTTCAGGGAGCTTCTAGTCCAAGGGGAGATGAACTACATCTGCCCTCAGAGAGACACTGATTGAGAGAGAGAGGCAGAGCCCCTACTCTCAGGGAGTCACCAGTCTGAGGGAGGAGGCACAGCTCCTGTTCTCAGATCACTCCTGTTCTGAGGGGAGCTCTCACTTTGGCTGGTTGTCAGTTCCGCAAGAGGTGGGGGCAGAAGAGGTTAGGATATGAAAGCTCTCTGATTCCAGACTGAAAGTCTGTGGAGATTATTGTGGCATGTAGAAAACTTTGATTTTTTTGCTTTTGCTGGTAATGGACTGAAATGGCAGGAGAACTGGAAGCAGATAGCAGGAAGGACCTCCTCCCACCCATGAGAAGTGAGGGCACCAGTGTAGGTGGGGTTTGGTACAGGGAAGGATCTGCTTCCCCACCCCCACCTTGTTTGGACACTTACCCCTGAGGCTCAGGTGTGATGCAGCGCTGGTGGGTGAATGGTTTGGCTCTGTGTCCCCATCCTAATTTCATCCCAAATTGTAATCCTCATGCGTCGAGGGAGGGACCCAGTGAGAGGTGACTGGATCGTGGGGGCAGTTTCCTCCACACTTTTTTCTTGTGAGAGTGAGTGAGTGCTCACAAGAGATGCTGGTTTTATAAGGGGCTCTTCCCCTTCACTCTCTCTGTCTCTCCTACCGCCCTGTGAAGAAAGGTGCCTGCTTCCCCTCTGCCTTCCGCCACTGTAAGTTTCCAGAGGCCTCCCCACCCATACAGAACTGTGAGTCAATTACATTTCTTCCTTTATAAATTACCTAGTCTCAGGAAAGTTCTTTATAGCAGTGTGAAAATGGACCAGTACAGTGGGGTTTGGAGGAGGGGAGATCACCTTTCAAAGCTTCTTGAGGACGGTTTGGAAGTGCAGTTCTTGAGAACAGACAGGACCTAGCAAGAACCTCTGCCCAGGTGTTCAGGACAACAGAACCTTCCCCACTTCCCTGAAGGCTATAGTCCTCATCAACAGCACCCCAACTGAGAAGCCCCTCCCCATTTCCTCCACCATCAGCAGCACAATGGCCAGACCACTAGGCTGCCATCAGGAGACCTGGGTTCACTTCCTAGCTCTGTTTCTGATTCGCTGTGTGACCCCATGCCCTAAGCCTCTCTGAGTCTCAGCCACCTCATCCATCACAGGGAGAAGAGAGGCCAGCACCTGGGACTCTTGTGGGTTAAGTGTGATGCTGTCAGTGAAAGCAGCTGGTAGGCTGTAAATCATCCCTTAAGCACAATGGGCAATCACAACAGTTTAATTGTGATCATGCACCTTACTATGGTGACAGCATCCAGTATCTCCTGTCAGGGTAATGTGACACTGCCTGCCCTCTGGGATCACAGAGTCTCAGGCAGAAACACAGGCCTTAATACACAGGCTCCTCTTGATAGCCAAGGCCCATCCTCAGGAAGCCATTTAGGACCCACTGGGCCCCATACCTCCAAATTTCAAGTAGCCCCACCAGGTGGGTCCTGGGCTTGTGGAGGGCAGTCAATTCACCTGCTCAGCCCCTACCCCCAGGCCCCAGGAGCTGACAGCCCAGAATACTGAGCATTAGGCAGTCACTGTCCTCTTTCTGAAAAACACAACTCTATTAAAATAACAGCATGATTTTGTTAATTATTCTCCACTGTAAGTGAGTAACTGTAGGAACCAATTCATTCAGTTCCCTGCTGCCTGGTTGAGTTTCCTAAAATCCCACTTGGCCCTTGTCACTGCATTCCCTTCCCCAAGAGCTTTCAATGGCTCCCAAGCTCACCGAGGATGAAGCCTCAAATCCTAGGTCTGAGATTTTGCAACCTCCCCCATCTGGGCCCTCCCTACTTCCCTGCACTGACAGGACTTCACACTCTGGATGAACTGGGCTGTCTATTCCATATCCTTTTCTTTATCTTGTTCAGCTGAGCTCGTTTAAGACTCAGCAAATCCAGTTTCCTCCATGAAGCCTGCTTTGATTGCCATAGTCCAGAGTTTCTCCAAGTGGACTTACACCGTTGGCATCATAATCACATAAAATGCATGGTAGGTGGTGGGAGAGGAGGGGGTGTGAGACCTATTGGCTCAGACTCCCAGGAGTGGGTCTGGGAGTTTGTTCATTTAACAACCCCTACCCCATCATGCTCCACTACCCAGCCCTTGGTAACTCACTGACCTGCTCTGAACCCTTGTAGCACTCGGGCCAGGACCTCTCACCCGGATATATCACATGATGGACGTGATGGGCTAGACACAACAAAAGCCCTCTCTCTATAAAACACCAAATCCTTCATAAACCATATTGAATGACATGGGGCTTGGGAGAAGTCAGGGAAATCTTCAAGGCTGCCTTGAAGGAAAATGTTGATATGGGCTCTATGTGGGGCTAACTGTAGGAAAGTCAAGGACACTAACCTGAGACTCCTGTTTTAAGGCAGAAATTCAAGTGGCTGGTGTCCCCTGGCTTCCAGCAAAAGCTATTGCAAATTGTCTCTGAAGGAAAACATTTCAATTTAGTGCCCCAAGATTCCCATGGGTGAGGATTAAGTGAAACAAATTCACTATCAAAGTTCACCAAATTCTGGAGAGGATGTGGAGAAATAGGAACACTTTTACACTGTTGGTGGGAGTGTAAATTCGCTCAACCATTGTGGAAGACAGTGTGGCAATTCCTCAAGGATCTAGAACTAGAAATACCATTTGACCCAGCAATCCCCTTACTAGGTATATACCCAAAGGATTATAAATCATTCTACCTTAAAGACACATGCACACGTATGTTTATTGCAGCACTGTTCACAATAGCAAGGACTTGGAACCAACCCAAATGCCCATAGATGATAGACTGGATAAAAAAAATGTGGCACATACACACCATGAAATACTATGCAGCCAAAAAAAAAAGAATAAGTTCATGTCCTTAGCAGGGACATGGATGAAGCTGGAAACCATCATTCTAAGCAAACTAACACGAGAACAGAAAACCAAACACCAAATGTTCTCACTCATAAGTGGGAGTTGAACAATGAGAACACATGGACACAGGGAGGGGAACATCACACACCGGGGCCTGTCAGGGGATGGGGAGGCTATGGGAGGGATAATATTAGGAGAAATACCTAATGTAGATGACGGGATGACAGGTGCAGCAAACCACCATGGCACATGTATACCTGTTAACAAACCTGCACGTTCTGCACATGTATCCCAGAACTTAAAGTATAATTTTAAAAAGAAAAGAAATGGAATGAGGGATAAGATAATTAAAAGGCAATTAAACCTAAAAAAAAGAAAAAAAAAGAAAGAAAATGAGCCACCAGGAGTGACAGCCAGCAGAAATCATAAATTCCAGATTTCAATTCCCAAGGAGTTCAGATACTAGGGTTATCAGACACTGATTACAAAATAATCATGCATAAAACATTTAAAGAAACAAAAGATGGAACAGCAAAGATGATCATGCAACAAAAGACTCAAAAATAATGAGGAAGATTTTTAAAGAACTGAATATACCTTATAATAAAAATCAACTCAACAGATGGGTCAAACAGGGATTCAACGTACCTGAAGAATTAGTGGAGACTTTGATTACAGCACAGCAAGTCAAGGAAATGCAGTATGAAAGAGGGGTTAAGGCCGGGCGCGGTGGCTCAAGCCTGTAATCCCAGCACTTTGGGAGGCCGAGATGGGCAGATCACAAGGTCAGGAGATCGAGACCATCCTGGCTAACACGGTGAAACCCCATCTCTACTAAAAAATACAAAAAACTAGCCGGGCGAGGTGGCGGACGCCTGTAGTCCCAGCTACTTGGGAGGCTGAGGCAGGAGAATGGCATAAACCCGGGAGGCAGAGCTTGCAGTGAGCTGAGATCGGGCCACTGCACTCCAGCCTGGGCGACAGAGCGAGACTCCATCTCAAAAAAAAAAAAAGAAAGAAAGAAAGAGGGGTTAAGCGAAGTGGAAGCTAGAGTCTCAGAAGAAGAGTGAAGATGGAGAAAATGAAATAATTGAAAATGGCTGGAAATTTTCCAATTTAGATGAAACATGTGGACTCACAGAGACAGGAAGCACCATGAAAACCAGGATAAGTTAACAAGGCTCATCTAGACCACCTGGTGAGGTCACCTGAATTTCATGGATTCAGGGCCCAGTAGGTCCTAACTCGTATCCTGAAGATAGACCTTGGCTATTAAGAGAAACTCACTGTGCAGAACATCAACAAAAAGAGGACATCCTCAAAGGAGCTGGAGAGAAAACAGATATCATGCCATGCTTCCATGTCAGTTCCCTGCGTAGGAGCATTGCCTAGTGTCTCCAGCCAGACTGAAGTCCCTTCACACCCAGGCCTCCATCATCTGTGTGCTGTCAGGTGCATCACTCACCCTCCGAGCCTCAGGTTTCCCACTGGTCAAAGGGTTGAGGGGCATGTTGCGATACGGTCGAAAAGAGTGTTGTTTTTGGAGTCAGGCAGACCTGGGATAAATTCTGGCTCTACTACTAATTCGCTGAGGTCATTTCTGCTTTCCTGGGGCTGATGCTAGATCATTGGCGAGTGTTGTTTATGTCGAAGTTAAAAAGAATGAAGAGCAACAAGAGAAAACACCCAGGTAAAGATTCTGATGTTTAAACTATTCATTTAAGTTCCCACTCTGTGTTCAGGCATTCCTTACACATCCTCTCGTGGAGCCCTCAAAACACCCCTGGAAAGTGGCCGTCATCGGGAGAGGGGCCAAGGCGTGAGAACATCTTCCCCCTCAGCTCACGCTGTACTTTCAAGAGCCTGTGCAAGCCTCCTCTATCTTAATTTTCTTTCCCCTCCTTCCTCGCTGGCTCCCACTCTCACTCTCTCCCTGACACCAGCACACATTCCGATGTACTTCATAGGTGTCCTTGAATACGTCTGCCTATCCTTGCTAAATGTGTCGTGGTGGTTTCAGGGAAAACGTGTTTATAATTTCCATCAACGATGCTGTGCTATGGACCTTCATTCTCTTTCTGTGTTTCCTCCTCAACACTCTATTTTTATTTTTATTTTTATTTTTATTTATTTATTTTTTGAGACAGAGTCTGGCTCGGTCGCCCAGGCTAGAGTGCAGTGGCGCGATCTCGGCTCAGTGCAA
>NW_012103142.1:4904187-4907767 GCF_000951045.1 Mandrillus leucophaeus | reverse complement strand
ATACAGAAGTGAAATCTCCCTCTCCGCTGACCCCTAACCACATAGTTCCCCAACCTGAAAACAATGACTGTTACCAGTATTTTATGAATCCTACCAGAGATATTTTATCCATATGCAAAAATGTTTACATGATGTTCTCAGCCCCACTTTATGCAAATGCTGGCATACTCTTTATACGTTCTACGTTCTACTTTTGTCACATCAGACTGTGTCTGTAGGATTTTTCCCTATCAGTACTCTCTAACAGCTTCTGTTTTCTTTTTTTTTTTGAGACAGAGTTTTGCTCTTGTTGCCCAGGCTGGAGTGCAATGGCATGATCTTGGCTCACTGCAACCTCCGCCTCCCGGGTTCAAGCGATTCTCCTGCCTCAGCCTCCCGAGTAACTGGGACTTACAGGTGGCCACCACGCCCAACTAATTTTGAATTTTTAGTAGAAACGGGATTTCTCCATGTTGGTCAGGCTGGTCTCAAACCCCCAACTTCAGATAATCCACCCGCCTTGGCCTCCCAAAGTGCTGGGATCATAGGCATGAGCCACCACGCCCGGCCTCTGCTTTCTTTATGGCTGTGTAGATTCCACTGTATGAATGTACCATCATTTTTTCAACTAGATCCCTACCAGTGGACATCAGATTGCCCAACCTTTTCATTTTAAAAATGCTACAGCAAACACCCTTATGCCTATCTCCTTTCTCCTGGAGGCAGTGGAGTGAATATTACAACGCCCTGCTCAGATGAACCAGAACTCTCATTCCCCCAGCTCCCAAGAGCAGGGCATTAGCTGCTGAAAGTTCAAAGCTGCAAACCTCTTCAGGAACTGCCCTTCACTAACTCTTAATCAGGGCCATGTCCCTCCCTGGGGTATAGACATCCACTGAGGGATCCAGAAGGGGCCCTTGCCTGAGTTTGGGATGTCCCTGCAGGGCTGTCCCCGCCCGGAGCTCCTGTGGGATCTGCATTGCAGAAAACCCTCCCTCTGCTCATCCTGCCTCCCTCGATCCCCTACAGGCGTTGTTCCCAAGAACATTCCCCAATAAATCTCCTGTATGCAAATCTCTGCTTCAGAAATTGTTTCCAGGGAATCCAATCAAAGACAGAAAGTCTGCTTGTAGGGTAAATTCCTAGTTAGGAAATCAAAGAACTAATGTTTATATGTGCTTATAAATTGGGTAGATTTCAACATATTTTCAAGGGACTGCACAACAAGCTATGTATGCAGCAGGCATGCAATAACTGTGCTGAATGGATCCCTTCCACCTGACCAGGGCTAGAGTGCTTTTGTACCGATGGTCACAGGATTTTTCAGCACCCAGGTGTGACAGGCAGCTGAGGAGCTGGGCTGGGAGGGGGCTGCTTGCCCAGGATGGCACAGCTGGTGTGGCACAGGCAGGGTCAGCCTGGTTCACAGCAGATGTGAAGACTGGGGCCAGTGGATGCCCACAGTGGGACCGGGGAAAGGAGGCAGGGGGCGCTGTAGGAAAGCACACATAATGGAGTGTGCAGCCCGAGGTTCCAGGCCTTGTGAACCTGCACCATGTGGGGAGGGTCCTAAAAGTGGCCCCAAGGTCGTCTCCTTTTGGTGTGCTTGGACCCTTGGAGTTTTCCACAGGAGCTGGAAGGGTGGTTCCTCATGAGGTGAAGCAGGCAGTTGCTAAAGGAAATGGACCCCAAGTCAGGTAGGGGTGGGGATGGGAAACTTTCTTTCCTTCCTCTCTAGAGGATTCTTTCTCTGTCCCACCCAGGTTATCTCCTCAAAGGCAAATCTAAGCCCAGATGTAGAAAGGGAGGGGGAAGGGGATAGAGAGCCTTCCTCGTGTTCATGCCTGTGAGTGTCCCAGCCTTCCCCCTCCGCAGCTCCTCCTGCAAAGGGCTATCCCGTGCAAATGGGCCATCTGAGGCATTCAGTGACTGTTCAACATCACCAATACATTAGCCTCAGAGACCGGGCTCCACCCAGGTCTCCTGACCTCCACCTTGAACCCAAGTTTCACACCCTGGTATGGGATGGAGGCAGGGCATAGCAGGAAGGGGGCAGGCTGGGAGCCTTTCCCCCAGGGCTGCCCCACCCTCAGAAGGTCAAGCTCTAGGCTCCCAGCTCAGTGCTACTCAGGAAGGAGGGCAAGCAGACCCCGCACCCTCTTTCACCTCAATACTGCCTCTTGCCCCAAGCCGGGACTGACAGAGTCACAGCCAATCACAGTGTCATCACCAGGCCACTGCCCAAGGAGTTTCCAACTTTAGGGACTGCAGTAGGGGGTGAGGGGAGGGCAGAGTTCACAGAACCTCTTAGGCAGGGTCCTGCCCATCTCCCATCTCTGATGCCCCCTAGACCACCCAGTCTCCCCCACCCTCTCTCTTCTCACCTGAACTTCCCCTCTCCTCAAACTCTCGAGGCCACGGTAAGCTGTTAGACGCCAAGAAAGACAAGTTCAGACTCACGTGAGAGCCGAGTACAAGCTCTCCACAAGCTACTCAAATGTCTGTCTGACTTTTAGACTGCACAAAAATAGTTTTATGCACTAAAATAACCTTTGTAAGCATTTATAACAGTCCTGACGTATGTCCAGCCCTGACAGCTAGCTTTCAACAGGGCTCTCTCTACTCCACACACCCTCAGCCTGCACGGCCTCCACCTCCCCTGCTCCTCTGCCTTGCAGGTCATCCTTTGCATGCTCCAACCCTTCTCCAAGAACCCCCCCTTTAGGGTGCCTCCTCCACCATCCTCCCAGTGGAGAAGTGCCCCCTCTCCCACCCAGGACCCCCTGCTGACACTCAGTGTCATGGGTTCATTACTGTGCCCTACCTGCCCCTATCAAATTTCTTTTCTCTCTTTTTTTTTTTTTTGAGACGGAGTCTCCTTCTGTCGCCCAGGCTGGAGTGCAGTGGCGCGATCTCTGCAACCTCCACCTCCTGGATTCAAGTGATTCTCCTTCCTCAGTCTCCCAAGTAGCTGGGACTACAGACGCGCGCCACCACGCCCAGCTAATTTTTGTATTTTTAGTAGAGACGGGGTTTCACCATGTTGGCCAGAATGGTCTTGATCTCTTGACCTCATGATCCACCCGCCTTGGCCTCCCAAAGTGCTGGGATTATAGGCATGAGCCACTGTACCCAGCCCCAAATTTCTATATTGACGTCTCAACTCTCAGTATCTCAGAATGTGATCTTATTTGGAAATAGTGTCATTGCAGACATGATGAGTTAAGAAGAAGTCATACTGGAGCAGGGTGGGCCCCGAATCCAATAAGCCTGACTCTTTATTTTTAAAATAGCCATATGAAGAGGGAATCATGCAAAACCCCCAAATACAAGGAATGCCACAGTTTGCCAGCAAACCACCAGAAGCGAGGAGAGAGGCCTGGAAAAATTCTCCCTCACAGTCCTCAGAGGGAGCCAGCCCTGCCCACACATTGGTCTTTAACTTCAAGCCTCCAGAACTGTAAGAAAATAAACTTCTGCTGTTTAGGTCCCCTGATCCGTGGTACTTTGTTAGGCCAGCCCTAGCAAATGAGTGCTCTCAGTGAGCACTTAGTCTGCACAGGCTAATACTCAGCTCCTCACCAGGGTGAGCTAATGCATT
>NW_012103142.1:4902489-4903302 GCF_000951045.1 Mandrillus leucophaeus | reverse complement strand
TCACCGTGTTAGCCAGGATGGTCTCGATCTCCTGACCTCGTGATCCGCCCACCTCAGCCTCCCAAAGTGCTGGGATTACAGGCATGAGCCACCGTGCCCGGCCAACACTCTATTTTTGATATCTATCCCTGTATCTGTCAGTACACCTAGCATGTGGCTTCTCATTGCTGTTTGCTATTTCATAGTGTGCATAGCATCCCCGAAGCAGCAGGACAGTTTTCTGCTCCGAGTGCGTTCAGATCCACTCAACTCCTGTGGACTGAATGTAAGAGAGAATGGCAGAGAGCCCCCAGTCTGAGGATGGAGGCACAGAGCCTGCCTTTAGGGAGTTTCTAGTCCAAGGGGAGATGCCCCCCCATCCCCACATTTCACACTTCACAGGTGAGGTGACCAAGGCTCAGAGAGACTAGATGACCTTGCCCAACGTCATACAGCCAGTGAGCGGCTCGCTTTTGTCAGAGTCTTCACAGCAGACGTCCATCCCTTCACAGATTCAAAGACAGCAGCTTATTGCCTCTTCTCCCTGGGCCCATGGACCTACCTACCTGTTCTGGGCAAAAAGAAGATCTATTCCTGGGCCTCCACTGGCCTCCAAAACACCCCACTCTTCCTGGTGCCGAAGTTCTTAAAGGCCCCATCCTCTTCTTTTAAACCTGTTCAGTGGATTTCTGGTTTTTTGTTTTGTTTTTTATTTTTGAGACAGAGTCTTGCTCTGTTGCCCAGGCTGGAGTACAGTGGCGCAATCCTGGCTCACTGCAACCTCTGCCACCCAGGTTCAAGTGATGCTCCTGCCTCAGCCTCCCAAATAGCTCG
>NW_012103142.1:4880525-4899849 GCF_000951045.1 Mandrillus leucophaeus | reverse complement strand
GGGATAGAGAGCCTTCCTCGTGTTCATGCCTGTGAGTGTCCCAGCCTTCCCCCTCCGCAGCTCCTCCTGCAAAGGGCTATCCCGTGCAAATGGGCCATCTGAGGCATTCAGTGACTGTTCAACATCACCAATACATTAGCCTCAGAGACCGGGCTCCACCCAGGTCTCCTGACCTCCACCTTGAACCCAAGTTTCACACCCTGGTATGGGATGGAGGCAGGGCATAGCAGGAAGGGGGCAGGCTGGGAGCCTTTCCCCCAGGGCTGCCCCACCCTCAGAAGGTCAAGCTCTAGGCTCCCAGCTCAGTGCTACTCAGGAAGGAGGGCAAGCAGACCCCGCACCCTCTTTCACCTCAATACTGCCTCTTGCCCCAAGCCGGGACTGACAGAGTCACAGCCAATCACAGTGTCATCACCAGGCCACTGCCCAAGGAGTTTCCAACTTTAGGGACTGCAGTAGGGGGTGAGGGGAGGGCAGAGTTCACAGAACCTCTTAGGCAGGGTCCTGCCCATCTCCCATCTCTGATGCCCCCTAGACCACCCAGTCTCCCCCACCCTCTCTCTTCTCACCTGAACTTCCCCTCTCCTCAAACTCTCGAGGCCACGGTAAGCTGTTAGACGCCAAGAAAGACAAGTTCAGACTCACGTGAGAGCCGAGTACAAGCTCTCCACAAGCTACTCAAATGTCTGTCTGACTTTTAGACTGCACAAAAATAGTTTTATGCACTAAAATAACCTTTGTAAGCATTTATAACAGTCCTGACGTATGTCCAGCCCTGACAGCTAGCTTTCAACAGGGCTCTCTCTACTCCACACACCCTCAGCCTGCACGGCCTCCACCTCCCCTGCTCCTCTGCCTTGCAGGTCATCCTTTGCATGCTCCAACCCTTCTCCAAGAACCCCCCCTTTAGGGTGCCTCCTCCACCATCCTCCCAGTGGAGAAGTGCCCCCTCTCCCACCCAGGACCCCCTGCTGACACTCAGTGTCATGGGTTCATTACTGTGCCCTACCTGCCCCTATCAAATTTCTTTTCTCTCTTTTTTTTTTTTTTGAGACGGAGTCTCCTTCTGTCGCCCAGGCTGGAGTGCAGTGGCGCGATCTCTGCAACCTCCACCTCCTGGATTCAAGTGATTCTCCTTCCTCAGTCTCCCAAGTAGCTGGGACTACAGACGCGCGCCACCACGCCCAGCTAATTTTTGTATTTTTAGTAGAGACGGGGTTTCACCATGTTGGCCAGAATGGTCTTGATCTCTTGACCTCATGATCCACCCGCCTTGGCCTCCCAAAGTGCTGGGATTATAGGCATGAGCCACTGTACCCAGCCCCAAATTTCTATATTGACGTCTCAACTCTCAGTATCTCAGAATGTGATCTTATTTGGAAATAGTGTCATTGCAGACATGATGAGTTAAGAAGAAGTCATACTGGAGCAGGGTGGGCCCCGAATCCAATAAGCCTGACTCTTTATTTTTAAAATAGCCATATGAAGAGGGAATCATGCAAAACCCCCAAATACAAGGAATGCCACAGTTTGCCAGCAAACCACCAGAAGCGAGGAGAGAGGCCTGGAAAAATTCTCCCTCACAGTCCTCAGAGGGAGCCAGCCCTGCCCACACATTGGTCTTTAACTTCAAGCCTCCAGAACTGTAAGAAAATAAACTTCTGCTGTTTAGGTCCCCTGATCCGTGGTACTTTGTTAGGCCAGCCCTAGCAAATGAGTGCTCTCAGTGAGCACTTAGTCTGCACAGGCTAATACTCAGCTCCTCACCAGGGTGAGCTAATGCATTTCTGGGTGCTGTAAGCTAGTTGCCTGTTACCCTCATGTACACTCTGGGAAACTGAAACCTAGCGCTGCTAAATGGTAGAGCCAAGACGAGGACGCAGGCCTTTGACTCCAGAGCCTGTGTTCTTAACCACTAGCCTCTATGTACTTGGATGATGATGATGACAATGACGATGACGATGATTGATTGATAATGGTGATGATGGTGATGATGATGATGATGATGGAAGGAAGACCTACAGAATCCCTCCAGGCTCTGACCTCAGTGCTTGGTGATTCCCACAGCAACACGAGGGAGAAAGAAATCCTCCCTCCCATGGCCTCAGGGGCTTGCCCAGGCTCCTAGCCATAAAGAGGCAGGGCCGGGATCTGATACAGGACCTCCTGTCTCCTATAGATAGACACACTATTGCAGTTTGGTACAGGTGTGCACGTCTGTCTTCCGGCCCAGCTGCGTGTGCCCTGCCGGACAGGAGGAGCTGAGCAGCCAGGTCTCAGTGCCCTGGGGCCCAGAAGGGTGTTGAACACACAGCAGGGGCTCCGTAAATACAGGTGGGAAGAGAGAACCCACTTGTGCTTCCGCTGAGGCCTCCTTGGCTCTCATAACATTTCACACACAGCTCCAAGTATCGACGGAATTCTCGTCTCAGCCTGCTAAATGTCTGCCTAATTTTCCACTCTATTGACAGACTCCATTTTACTTAACTGGCCCCTATTGTGTAGCAATTGGATGGTTTCTCATCCTCTCCTAAACTAAGGGGAGGTGCCAAGGATGCCCACGCTGTGGTGTCACTGCATTCCGAAGGAGCCTTGAAAGAACCTTTCTGGGCCACTAGCAGCAGCAGGCCAACCGTGGGGAGGCTTGGGGACAGGCCTGGGTCTGTCCTCGGGGCTCAGTAGACATCACCCTGTCCCCGGTCACCCTCTAGTCCTGTCCTCAGCCCTGGCCCGCCTTTGCTGACCCCTTTGAAGGAGGAAAGACCTTGCTTCCCCATGGCCTGCCCCCACCCTGACCCGCCCTGCTCTGATTCCCCACTTTCTTATCTGCTCCGCTTCTTACTTCTTTGAATCTTCCCTGGAATCAGAATCCGAGAACCCTCTGGGTAATATTCACCAAGCCAGCACTGAACCAGGAGCTGGGGATTCAGCCATGCCCTGAAGAGACAACCTGCCTGCTCATGGAGCTGACATTCCAGGGTGGGGAGAAGGGAATGAATGATATGGCAGGTGGCCACCAGCGCTGTGGTGACCAGAGGGGAAGCTGGTGATCTAAATAGGGTGGTCCAGGGAGGCCTCTCTGGGGAGGTGAGCAGAGACCTGAACAAAGAGAAGGAGTGAACCATGTGGACATGTCAGGAAGAGCTTTCCAGGCCAAGAGAACAGCAAGTGCAAAGCGCCGGAAAGGCTGACGTCGGGAAACAGCACAGAGGCCGGTGTGGCCAGCGTTGGGGAGGGACCGGGGGCCGCATGGTGCAGGGCTTCTGGACCAGCCTAGCAGCCTTGGCTTGTATGCTGGGTGAGATGAAAAGGTTTGCACCGATGTGGGGCCTCAGCAGCCTTGTTTTAAAAGATCCCTCTGGCTGTGATGAGAATAGACGATGGGGGTACAAGGGTAGAAGCAGGTGCAATCACCCAGGTCAGCGGTGGCCCAGGCCAGGCGGTGGCAATGGGCATGTATGCAAGTGCCCACACACTGACGCACAGACATACACACACTCACTCACACGACACACACTCACTCACACAGCACACACATGACACATAGACACACACACTCACATGACACACGACACACAGACACACAAACACACAGAGATACACACATAGACACACAGACAGACACACACAGACACTCTTAATCATTCCAAATCTATGTTGAAGTCAGGACTGATATCATGATCACCTCTAGAAAGAATACACACAGACACACACTCACTCACACGACATAATGACACACAGACACACAAACACACACAGATACAGAGGGGAAGAGACCCGCTGGCCACACACTCTGTTGGGATCGTAGACCTGGGGTCTCTGTTCAGACCCTGCTCCTGTGCTCTTGCCCCAGCGTCTCTCCCTGCCTCTTAAGGTTTTCACTGTGTGTCCCCTCCCCTCGTTGTCCCTCTCCGTTCCCAGTCTTTGTCTCTCTATCTCTGCGGATGCCTTCACGTTGATTTCTCCTCCTGTCAGGCCCAATTTGGAACATTAATTAGTGATGAATTAGTAACGTAAATCCCAGCAGTTGCCGTCGCCTGGTACCCACGGGCTCTTGGAAGGGACCTTGCAAATCTGATCTTAATACCTCTCGCCTCCTCTCCTAGGGCAATTACTTCTCACATCATTTGTCTGCAGAGGCTGTGTCCAACCCCCACCCTCCCAGCCCGGCTGAGGACAACAAGTTCATCTTTGTCAATTAATTATTGAACGGTTTATTTCGCACTGGGAGGCGATAAGAGAAGGGAAAGCCGCATGTTGTGAAATCATCACCGTAATTATACAGACGCTGCTGCATCGCTCAGCATCACAACGCCGCAGGTGCCTGTGGGGGGCAGGGAGAGAAGGAAAGGGCAGAGGCCCCAGGAGGGAGGTCTGACTGTGTGGTCTTAGGACAGCCTTTGGGCCTCTCTGAGTTGTGTTGGACAGACACATCCATATGGAGCTTGCAGAGCCCACCTCCACGTGAGGAGGGGATCCGCAGAATTAAGGTCATAGGTACACAGGTGCAGGCCCCCGCTTCTTCAGCTGAGGTGATCAGATGTCCTTACGGTCCTTCCCACCTGAGCTTCAGAGGCCCACAGCAGGCCAAAAATACAGTGGCATGGTAGAGGGTCTTTGATACTCTAGCAGAAAACCCTTACGATGACCTGCAAAGCCCAGAGCATCTGTCCCAGCCCCGGCCCTCACCCCCAGCCTTTTACCTCGCACTTCACCTCTGATGACTCCCACTTTTGCTTATTCCACTCTAATCACACGGATCTCTTTGCTACTCACTGTACCTGCCAGATATACGCCCGCCCCAGGGCCTTTGAACGTGCTGTTCCTTCTGCTTGAAGTGCTCCTTCCTCAGAAAGCTGAGTGGCTCTATCACTTCCTGCAGGTCGTCCTCAAGCACCAGGTTTCAGGGAGACCCACGCTGAGCATTTCATTCAAAACTGTGGTGGGGACCCCAAAACAAACCATCTCTATCTCTCTTCCTGTTTTATTTTTCTCCAGAACACTTCGTCACATTTCATATACGATGCATATTACATATGTGTCTATTCTCTGTCTCCTTCTCTCTTACAGAGCATAAGCTCCACAAGGGGCTGGGATTTTCATATGCTCATCCTCCAGCACCCAGCCCCTGCATCCCGCCTGTGTCTGCAGTGCTTAGAACTGTGCCCGGCACAAAATAAGTGCAGAGTTCATTGTTACTGAATGAGTGAATGAATGAATGACTATTTGTGTGGGACAAAGCCTGGATGTGGAAAGGACAGGGGTGAGTTCTTTTTCTTGGAACAGGCCAGCAAGGGCCACCGCAGGACCAGGAATTTAGGAAGACTGTTGGCACAGATGGGAGGCCCTGGCCAGGAAGGAAAACTGCTGGAAAAATCATTTTAAAAGCAAGTGTTCCAGTTGATTTCGTGTCTGTGCATGCCTCGAGGCTGGCATGTTTGATGCTGCCCCTCCATCGGTCACATGCAGAACGGCCCCCACCCCCTCTCAACTCTCCCCAGGGAGGGCACAGGGATGTGAGTAGTTGTGGACACTTTGATTAACTCCCCAGCAAGAGTCCCTACGCCTGTGTCTCCTTCTCTCCCAAGGCTGTAATGGGGGGCAGTGAGCTGAGGGCTGGGGGATGGGTGGAGTGAAGCTGGGGCCTGGAGGGGTGGAGGTGACTGAAGAGGGGAGTGGGAGGAGGGAAAGGGCTTCTGCCCTACCATGGGGAGATGGGGAAGATGGGTAGGTAGATAATGTGGGGCGGCGGGGGCGTTCCTTGGTGATATGTGTGGGGAGGTGTTGTAGTCAAGAAGGCAGCTCTCTCTCTGGGACAGAAGGAGATGCGGAAAGAGAGACCTCCAGGGGGCTTAGGTAGGGATGGGGTCCCTGGTGGCCCAGCTCTTCGGAACAGGACCCCTCTCCCTGATGCTCTTCACCTCCCTCTTTGCAGAAATACGCTGCCTCTCCCCCAAGAAATGAAGATGGTGATTTTTTAAAGCCAGTTTTCCCCCAAATCTCTGGAGATGCTGGAGCTGTTGTTTCCATGGAAACCTTCCCACCAACCTCAGGGAAGGAGGAGCTGGGCAGCCGCCCCTGCCCCCACCACCCCCATACCTCCCTGGCTCCAGCCTGCAGGGGGCCCCAAGTTGAAAATAATCCCCCTCCCCCAGATTTTCCCAGCAGGGGCTCCGCTTCACGGAGGGGAGGGCAGCTGGTTTCGCCTCTGCTGCTCAGGCCTAGACGTGGGATCACTAAAACCCAGGCAAGAGGGAAGCAGGGCTGCAGCTGGGGCAAGCTCTGTCTTCAGTCAGCACCAGCCCCGGAGTGACAGGCCAGGGAAGGGCCCAGGGGCAGGATCTCTCTTCCCAGGAAGTCCCCAAAGATGCCTGTTTATCTCTGGCCCTGTCCATCTCTGGGGAAGTCCCATTCCTAGTCCCCAGTCCCACCTGATTTCATGAGGGATCGTGGCTTCAACTATAAAAACAACAAAACAAAATAGAAAAGCGCGTCTGACCCACTCAAATCAAAAACGAATTTACTGGGAGGACACATCAAGTAGCTCCTTGCGGCCAGGCACGGTGGCCACAGCTATAATCCCAGCACTTTGGGAGGCCGAGGTAGGCAGATCACCTGAGGTCAGGAGTTCGAGACCAGCCTGGCCAACATGGTGAAACCCCATCTCTACCAAAAATACAAAAATTGGCTGGGTGTGGTGGCGTGTGCCTGTAATCCCAGCTACTTGGGAGGCTGAGATAGGAGAATTGCTTGAACCCGGGAGGTGGAGGTTGCAGTGAGCTGAGATTGCACCACTACACTCCAGCCTGGGCAACAGAGGGAGACTCCGACTTGGAAAAGACAAGAAAAAGAAAAGCAGCTCCTTGAATTGATGGGAAGTTGAGAAGCAGGCTTGGAAAACTGGCCAGAAGCAAAATAGGCTGGTTGAAGGGGAGGCAGGCGGTCATGGCTGGAGACAGCCCAGCTAGGGCAGGGGACATTGCCGCCTCTGAACACCGGCCACCTGAGGACACCCAGCTCATCTGGACACTGGCACATTGTGAGCAATTTGTGACAGTCCCACTTTTGCATACCACTCTCTCCGGGACAAGATGCTAGGCAAAGGGAGAGTAGGAGGAGTTTTTTGGGAGCTGTTCTGTGTCCTGATTGTGGTGGTGGTGACACGAGTCTATGCATGTGCTAAACATTCATAAAACAGCCATGCCCAGTGGCTCACACCAGTAATCCCAGCACTTCGGGAGGTCGAGGCAAGAGGATTGCTTGAGCCCAGGAGTTTGAAACCAGCCTGGGCAACACAGTGAGACATCAATTAATTACATCGAAATAATTACATCAGTTTTGCTCTGTGTTAATTTTTAAAACAAAATTTTTCAAAACAAAATCCTGGACAAAAGTGCCTTCCTGGCCACGGTGATTTGTGTGCCCACAGACCAGTTGCCAGGTCAGGGAAGGGAGACCCTAGGCGCGATCTCAGCTCACTGCAACCTCCGCCTCTGCACCCCTTTGGCTTTCAGAATGAGTTGGGGCTCTGCCATCCAGATTCACCCTGTGGGAAATTCTGCTAAGAGGGAGGGAGTTTGGATACTGGGCAGCCAGCAGATGGGCAAATATCCACTTCCCCCGAGGCGCCTTTGGGTCCTTGGGAGCCTCTGAGGAAATAACCCCCCCACCCCACTGCGATGGCCACCCCTTCAGTCCAACCAGCAGCTCCTGAAGGGGAGGAGCGAGGGCAAGTTTCCTAACCAATGGCCACAGGAGAACATGATCACCATGCTGGAGCAGGTGCACATGCCCAGGCTCTGATACATGTTCACACAGCCCCCCAGCATCAGTCTGGTCGTCAGGAGACCTGAGATTGAGTCTGGACTTTAGCCCTAATGTACTGCATGATCTTGGATAAAGCCCTCTCCCCTCTGGGCCAAGTTGTCTCCTCTGTGGAATGTGGGGCTTCTCGACGGTGTTGTCTAGCTCTGGCACGGTGCACTGAGACACTACAACAAATTGAACTGGCTCTTAGGAAGCCTGGATAAGTCCCTACCACTGTCCTGGACTGCAGTGGGTGGGTGAATGACCACATGTCGCAGGGAGAATCCGCAGGTCCTCCGGATGAGGAGCACTCTTATGCCAAAGGAGGAGGCTCAGGCCAAAGTAAGGACACTCCCCCTCCAGAGAGTAGGAGGGCAGCCTGGATGATTCCCCTCCTGTTTGCCAGTGCATGGATGGGACTCTGGGAGCCTGGGGATGGGAGGTGCAGTGGGTTTTCCAGGCCTGGACCCAAAGGGGATTATATCCTCTGAGACCCCAGCCTCCAGGGCAGTGGGGGTCTTGAATCAGGAGTGTTTAACAAGCTCAGTGCTGGGCTTCACACACTCCAACTCTCAGTGTCCAAGCTTGTGGATAATGTCCTCCCTATAAAAATGCAGCTCCTGATTGCTGCAGCTTGTGTGTGGAGCAGCTGGGAGGGAGAGCGTCTCAGACCTGGACGTCCATGAGTGTACATCCGAGCTTCTCTCCCTTCCTCTGAGCCATTGTGTCACCCTGATCCCCCACCACTTTAAGCACCTCTTCCAGCCCTTTCCTTGTCTGAGGAGCTTGCCCTCCCTCTGGCATCAGGTGGGTGAATAGGGGTCTTGAGAAGCGGTGGGGGGAGTCCATACTCCAGCGGGTCGTGGGAGGCTGAAGGCAAGGGGAACAGTGACAGCGTGGCTTTCTGCACAGCCTGGGAGACTGGACCAGATGACAACAGCGAGATGGCTCGGAATCCTGGCAGAGGAGGCAGGGCTGGGGATGCACACACACCTGGGGACCTCTCTCCTACCTTCACATGGCCCTGGGCCCTGCTCTCTCCCTGCCCCCGTGCCCACCTGGAGCCCTGCTGCCTGGCCTGGGCCAGGATCCCAGAGAGGAAGGAGGGGAGGGTGGGTGGCAGGGGCTCTCCAAGGGGCCTGCCCTACATGGCAGGAGGCGGGCAGAGGAGGGAGGGGAATGTGCCACAGGACAGCATAGGCTACCCTGAACTCATTCACCAAAAAACCATGAGCCTTTCCCGTAATTTTAAAGGTACCCTGTTGACCCGTCCTGTTGCTACGGCTGTATGAGAAAGCCATGCGAAGATGAAACCAAGAGAGGCAACGCCGAGTGTCAGAAAGGGCGCCTTTCTCTGGCCTGCTCTCTCAGCAACCACAGGGCCCGTTCTGTTTCATCCCCACCCTGGCTGCTGGGTACCCGGCTCCAGCAGCTCAGGGAGGCTGGGGCCCTCTGCCCTGGGTGTGGCAATGGAGAGTGTGAAACTGGACACCAGGAGCACGGAGAAGGGAGAAGGGGGAAGAGCCCACCGGGAGCCAGCATTTTCCCAGGCCCTTTGTGCTGTCATGGCAGCAGAGGTGGAAGGTCCATCCAAGCTCCTTGGCTGCCCCCAGCTCGTGGGGAGGCACACAGATTAGCAAGACAACCCAGCTAATGCAGTCGGAGAGGGTGAGTACAGGGTCGGCAGGAGGAGGCACGGGCCCCACCAAGGGAGGAAGACGCAGCAGTGAGCCCCAGGGGAGAGGCCAGGGAGAGAGGCAGGAGGGGAGTTCAAGGGGCACCTGGAGGCCAGGAGGGGTGCCAGGGCAGCGTAATTACACCTGTTCAGTGTGGAGCCGCTAGGATTCCTTCTGCTGTGCATCTGCCTGCTTTATATGAGTTGATTAGGAGTTTGATTCTTGGCACAAAGTTAGGATGATGAAAATGCGTTCTATGCTATTCAGTCTGGTACTGTTAGCCCACAGGTGGGTTCTGAGCACCAGAAATATGGTGAGGATGTTGAGGAGCTGAGCTTCCACCTGTATTACTTTTTTTTTTTTTTTTTTGAGATGGAGTTTCACTCTTGTCACCCAGGCTGGAGTGCAATGGTGTAATCTCGGCTCACTGCAACCTCCGCCTCTGGCGTTCAAGTGATTCTCCTGCCTCAGCTTCTCCAGTAGCTGGAATTACAGGCGTGCACCACCATGCTTAGCTAATTTTTGTATTTTCAGTAGAGACAGGGTTTTACCACGTCGGCCAGGCTGATCTCGAACTCCTGACGTCAGGTGATCCAAAGGCCTCGACCTCCTAAAGTGTTGGGATTACAGGCGTGAGCCACCGCGCCCAGCCCACCTGTATTACATTTTAATTAATACAAATGCAAATATAAGTAGCCACCAGGGCCTCATGGCTCCTGTGTGGGCAGCAGAGTATGGACACACTGGGATACAGTGGTGATGTTGGGGAGACAGACATTAAACCAATACCCGTTGGTCTAGTGTCAGGTAGTGATAATTGCTATGGAGAGAAACTGAGTTAGAGGGATGTTGCCGGCTGCTGTTCTAGAGAGGGTGGTCAAGGAAGGGTCTTGTAAAAAGGTGACCTGTGCAGAGACTTGTGAGCAAGAAGAGGATGTCCCTGGGGCATTCGGGGAGGCCACAATGCCTGCAACACTGTGGGAAACGAAGTCCAAGTGGATCCAGGGACCAAAGTCAGTCAGGCCCTGCAGGCATGGAAAGGAGTGTGGGTTTTATGTTATGAAGTGAAGCCCGTGGTCATTGCCACAGCTGACAGGACCAGGAATTAGCACCTGAACCTACACTGGTAAACCCAGCTATCTGTTACACCCAAGCAGCTGCACACCACTGGAGCAGTTCAGGGAGAAAGCCAACAGCATGCTCACTGTATGTCTGGCTGTTTCCTCTTTCTGCTTGCCCTTTCCCACCAGTGAGTCTCTGTGTTCTGCTCATGCCAATTCCCCTTCTCCCTGTCTCTGCCCGCTTCTCTCTGGGCTGGTCTCTCTGAGACTCTGTTTCCCTGGCTGGTATGCCCTCCACCTCCCCTGATGGTTCGGCAGAGATGAAGCTGGCCTGACGCATGGGTGCGGGGCAATGTACTAGTGCAGGGGAGCGGTGGGGCCCAGTCCGGGTGCTGGAGTGAGAAGCATTAAGGCCTTAAAGACCCCTCATTCATGCCCAGGAGAAAGGCTGTCCCAGCTCTGGGAGAGGGTGATGGAGAAGGCTATGGGAGGGGAGTCCTGTTCTACAGGCGGAGCCAGGATTTGCCCAGGACCCCAGGAACAGGGTAAGCAATGCTCACCATTTCCCAGGTAACCAGGATAGAACGACCCTTCCCAGCTCCTTCCCAGCTCTTTCTTAGCCTCCATCTCAAGGAGACACAAGGGGCTGGGGCAAAGGGTATGCAGGAGTTTCTGTCTACCCAGTGGGTCTCTGAAGAGAGAAATGGAGGGGTGGCGTGTATCAGTTTCCTTGTTGCAGCTTTCACAAATTACTACAACCCTTGTGGCTTAAAGCAACACACATTTATTCTCTTATAGTTCTAGGAGTCAAGAGTCCAAAATGAATCTTACAAGGGCTGAGAGCAGTGGCTCACTCCTGTAATTCCAGCACTTTGGGAAGCTGAGATGGACGGATTGCTTGAGCCCAGGAATTTGAGACCAGCCTGGGCAACATGGTGAAACTCCATCTCTACATAAAATACAAAAAATTAGCTAGGCGTGGTGGTGCATGCCTGTGGTCCCAGCTGCTTGGGAGGCTGAGGTTGCAGTGAACTGAGATTATGCCACAGCACTCCAACCTGGGAAACAGAGTGATATCCTATCTCATAAATAAATCAACCAATACATCTTCTGGGGCCAAAATCAAGGTGTTAGCAGGACTGCATTCCTTTCAGAGGCTCTGGGAGGGGGGTGGGGGAGCCCATTGTTGGCCTCTTCCAGTTTCTAGACGCTGCCAGCATTTTTTGATTTGGGGTGACATCACTCCAATCTCTGCTTCTACCACCACATCTCTGACTCTTCTGCCTCTTCCATTTATGGGGATGCTCGTGATGACACTGGCCCACCCCAATAACCCAGGATAATCTCTCCCTCTCAAGATCCTTAATTTAATCCTATCTACAATGTTCCTTTTCCAAATAAGACAGCATACACAGGCTGCAGGGACCAGGATGTGGACATCTTGATGGGGGCTGTATTCTGCCTATCACGGGGGCTCCACACAGGGTAAACTGCTGCAGCCCCGTGAGGACAGAACCCTGTCTTTTCTCACTGCTGTTCCTGCCTCTAGAGCTTGGGCAGAGTCACAGGATTACACGGGCTCTGGAGCCCCCTGCATTCATTCCTGGCTCTGCCTCTTCCTAGTGGTGATCCCCGGCAAGTCACTTAACCCATCTGTGCCTCAGTTTCTTTGGTGTAAAATGGGGATAATAACAGTACTACCCTCAAAGGTTTTTGATAAGGATTCAAAGAGTTAATTCATGTAAGGTGCAGAGCAGCACGCCTGGCACGTTCATAAGGGCTCCGGATGGAATGTGCAGTGCCCAGCACATGGTGAGCATCATTATGATTGCAGCTCCTTCTCTAATGCTTCCCATGGGCCCAGCCCTGGGATAGGCCTGTGTCAACTACTGAAGAAGGTGGGACATTGCTTGTGCTCAAGGAATTCAGTCTTGCATCAGGAATACAAAGGCTCGGCCGGGCGTGTGGCTCGCGCCTATAATCCCAGCACTTTGGGAGGCCAAGGTGGGTCTATCACTGGAGGCCAGGAGTTTGAGACCAGCCTGGCCAATGTGGTGAAACCTTCATGTTTACTAAAAATACAAAAATTAGCCGGGCATGGTGGGACACGCCTGTAATCTCAGCTACTCTGTAGGCTGAGGTGAGAGAATCACTTAAACTTGGGAGGTAGAGGTTGAAGTGAGCCGAGATCATGCCACTGCACTCCAGCCTGGGCGACAGAGGGAGAAACTCTGTCTATAAAATAAAATAAAATAAAATAAAATAAAATAATGGTTTATAGAAACATAGAACTTTACTTTTTCTGGAAGGACTTCTAAAAATTATTTCACAAATGTTTATGCTCTTACATTTTCTTCACGATGCATCTGTGATCGTCACTGGTGCAATCTGCCAAGCCTCTTCAGCTCGCCGCCTTCTGGGCGGGTGGCAGAGTTGCATTCACTGCCTCCACGTGGGTGGGCCAGGTTCTAGGACTGGTCCTGGCCAATGAGTTGTGAGCACCATGAAAGTGTCACTTTCAGGCCGTGGCATTTAATTCCCGGTGAGAGCGAGACCTTCCAGCATCCTCTCTTTCCCTCTGTCACGGGGTCTCTGCCAGCCAGCGCTCTGAGTGACTGCCATGTGCACAGCCTCCTGCTGATCCACGACGAACATAGAGAGTAAGAATTAAATTGAGCTGTCTTACGGCCCTGAAATTTAGGAGTTGCTTGTCACCTCAGCATAACCTAGCCTCTCCTGACCGATTCAGCAACTAAACTGGTTTACAGAGGAAAAAATGCAATCAACACCATCACACTATTATTGATGACTCACCATTCAATCACCATCTGTGTACCAATCTGTAACTTAAATAGTTGCGATCCACATGAACATCCACTTTTGTGCCTACTTTTCCACTTAACGTTTTTTTCCCTGTGTGTTTCTATCAGTTAGAACTTGATTTGGCAATTAACAGCAGAAAATCCAAATTAACAATGACTTAAACACCCAGGGTTACTTTAATCCCTCAAGTAAAAAGTTCAGAAGTAGGCAGTCCAGGGCTGACACGGTGACCCGGTGATAATGAATCAGGTTCCTTCTTTCATGTGACTCTGCCGTGCACAGCCGATGCCTTCCTCCAAATGGCCCAAGGTGGCTGCTGAGACTCAGACGATCACATCTGCATTCCAGCCAGCAGGAAGGAAGAAGGCTCCAGGAGGGGCATGCTCCTCTCTGTAATGACACATGTCACAGATGACTGTTCTGCATATATCCCTTTGGCCAGAACTTGGTAACAAGGCCACACCTAATTGCAAGGGAGGCTGGGAAATGGAATATCTCTTCTGGGCAGCCATGTACCCTGCTGACGTTTTTTCTAAGGGAAGAAGAGAGATGGATCCAGGGAGGCAACCTGCAGTTGCTGCCACAGTGTGAGCTGTTATTCCTTCACATATAAATTCCATGGCTTAATGACCAGTTTGGACCTTTCTAATTTTTTTCACATTCCAGATAATCATATTAGTGCAAATTGCTTTTCTCCATTTGTGTTATTTTTTTGAGATTTATTTCCAAATGTGTGATAACCCGCCAAGCTGAAGGGCATGACTCGTTCTCTCCGGCAGTAGCTGCTGTTACATTTTGCTATAGCCCAAACAATAGAGCTGTGGAGAAATTAGGAGCCAATGTTCCCGTTTCCTCCCAACCAGGCCAACATTGGCTCGTACTATTTTAATCTCTTTTAATTAATGTTACACGTGTGTTGTTTAAGGATGTTTTCGTTTTCATGTTATTCATTGGCAGCCAGCTGAGATTTGGGCCTAGGGCTGGTTTCCAATCTATATTTTCTCACATATGAACTTTTTTTTTCCAACTGGAAGGAAATCTTTAATGCCCATTTTAGAGCTGAGAAAACTGAGGCCCTAAGGATGAAGTCACATGCAGTTATGGCAGAGCCAGTACTGCACCCTAGCTTAGACTCCTAGCCCAGTGCTCCTACAAACAACCTGTTTAAAGGATAAAGGAGGTATATGATGGAGGCTGAAATGCAGTGAGAAAGCACTGGATGGGAAACTGTGGGCCTCCTTAGGTGAGGTCTGTTCTGACTAATTAACCCCCATGGCTTTGTGCAAGCTGCTTCCTCTCCCTGGGCCTCACTTTCCCCAGATGCAGATTAGAAAGGGCGGAGCAGACCCTCTCCAAGACCCTTCCAGCTCTTGATGGAAAGTACAATAATCAGTGCTAGGACAACTGAGGAGGACGGGGTAGGAAGGTGGGGAAGACAGGGGAGATCCATGGGGCCTAGGGAAGGTGGCAGAGGTCAGGGATGGGGGTCTAGAGAAGGCAAGCTGGAGCCAGGGTCTCGTCTGCCTGCCTGTGTTTGCACTGTGCTGTCACTGTGTCTGTCTTGAGTTTGGGCTAAGGGTAAACATGCACAGTCTATTTTGGGTGTGCTGGTGAGCACTGAGTATTAGGATGAGGCAGGGTCACTCTTACCCCAGGGAGGTGGGGTATGACCGGAGGTGCTTCTCCTGCGGTGACAGGGAGAGTGGAGGAATCTGGGGCCCAGGAGAGGAGGCCTCCTCAGGCCTGCTACTAGAAGACCTGGCCCCCCGCCCGTTCTCACTTCTCACAGGAAAGAGTGTTGCCCTGACGCTCCTATGGTCTCTTCTCAACACAGCAGCTACAGAGATTTCTGAAAAACATAAATGAGGTCATGTCATGTCCCTCCTCTGCTCAGCACGGCTGCTCATTTCACTCGGAGTAAAGGTGCAAGGCCTCACCATGGACTACCAGCTGCCTACAATCTGGCCCCTCGTGATCTCCCTAACTTTCCATCCTGCCACTCTCCCCTGGTTCACTCCACTCCCGCTGCCCTGGCCTCCCTGACGACTCCTCGAATCCGGGGCACTCTCCTACCCCAGGGCCTTTGCTCTGGCTGCTGCCTCTGCCTGGAGCGCTCTTCCCCCAGGCATCTGCAGAGCTGACTCCCTCACCTCCTTCAGGTCTTCGCTCCACTGTCGCCCACTACGGCACTATTTAAAGCTGTCATGCCGCCCCCACCAGCACTTCCCACCCTCCACCCCTGCGCTATTGTCAATAGCACTCACGCCCTTTAACATACTATCGAATTTGATTATTTCCTTTGTCCTGTCAGCTTTCCTCTACTAAAATGTGAGCTCCATGAGGCAGAGTTATTGGTCCCTTTTGTTTCCTGACACACAGTAAGTGCACAGGGCATATTCATCGAGGGAATGAATGAATGTAGTCCAGCCCCTCATTTCACACAGTGGAGGCAGTGTCCCTGAGCCACACAGAAAAAGTTAGCAGCAGGAGCCAGGAGCAGACCAAACACCTCTAGACACACAGTCCAGTGCTCCTTAAGCCCCCCCAGGTTTGATAAAGCTGAGTGTGGCAGACAGCGTTGGGGCTCCACTGAGATCTCCGCTAATCCCTTTTTTTTTTTTAGATGGAGTCTCGCTCTTGTTGCCCAGGCTGGAATGCAATGGCGCAATCTCAGCTCACTGCAACCTCCGCTTCACGGGTTCAAGTGATTCTCCTGTCTCAGCCTCCCGAGTAGCTGGAATTACAAGCATAAGCAGTTATGCCTGGCTAACTTTTTATATTTTGGTAGAGACGAAGTTTCACCATGTTGCCCAGGCTGGTCTTGAACTCCTGAGCTCAGACAATCCACCTGCCTTGGCATCCCAAAGAGCTTGGATTACAGGTGTGAGCCACTGTGCCCGGCCTCCAATCCCTTTAAGTGGTTTGTGTGCTCACCTCTAGCTTCAGGGGGTTTTGTGGCTGACATGTGGCACTGTTACCTTTTCCAGCAGTTTCCCTTGGGCTCTTGGAGCCGGCTGCCTCACCCGTAAGGCGAGCTGGAAATGTCTGAGAATTGGCATTCTTTCCCCTCCAGTCACTTCCAGGCAACCTGTAGGCAGGCACTGGTAGGGGAGTAAAAAGATCAGCAACAGTAGCGTGAAGCAGGACCAATGCCGAGGTGTGATTTACCTTCCAGAGATCCCTGTGGAGTCAGGCTGAGGTTAGGACCTTACCTGCAATCTCCCCTTGCGTGACTTCTTCCTCTTTCCTATGCTGCTTTACCCCCTCTCTTGCCAGATTCTCAAGGGTGCATTCCAGTAATATATCGTATGTGAATATAAATTATATATATGGCAGGGTCAGCTTCTGGAAGAACCCAACTGAAGATACGAGCTTCTGTGCTCATCTGGGATAGACCTGTGAACCAGTGAGGCACAGGAGAAACACCACAAGCTTTAGAGACACATCCGAGCTCAGCCCCTGCCCTACTGCAAGACCTTGGGAAAAATCCTCAGCTCTCTCTGAGCACAATTTCTCCTCCTGGAGAAATGGTATGAATTATATCTTTCTACAGAATTGCTGCAGGGATTAAATGAGACGAAAGATGAGAAGCAACCTGTGCAACAGCCAGCACACAGTAGTGATACGAGAAACGTTAGTTCCATCTCAGTCTCCAGGCTGCAGGCCGTTTGTGACCCCTCTCACCTATCTGGATACAGTTTGGGCCCCCAGATCCCTCCTGAGCAGCTGAGCAGACGCTGCATAGCTTTAAGTGTGATGAGTCAGAAACGTGTCATTTAAGCTTCAGGGAGTGCCCAGGACATAAAGGAGGGACATTCTGAGGCCATCGGGACATCTCCTAGAGGGCAATAGGATGAGGCTTAGGGTGAATAAGACTGGGAGGAAGAGTGGAAGCAAAACACACGCACACACTTGAACATGCACACACATGCACACACACATACATGCCCATAAATGTGCACATATGTGCATGCACGAACATGCATGTGCACATGGACACACATGAACAGGCACACATGCACACACATGAATGTGCACACGTGTGCACACACAAACGCCCCATGGTTCCTGCACCTTACCTACCAGCAGCTGAATGGCACCGCCCGGTGAGGAAACACTGACAATCACTTCCAGGTTGGGAAAGTGGCTCCTCAGAGGGGCAGGCAGCCTTCATGTGCCTGGTGGAGCCCGGGTGGGGCTGGAAGTTGTCAGGGAAGGAGGACAGTCCTTGTTCAGCCCCTTCTCCAGCCTCAGCCTGGCCCAGCCCTGCTCTCCGCTTTTCTGATCCCTACACATGCTCCTCCTTTGCAGAGCTGAGACCCAGAAAACACAAAGGAGAAGGAGTGTGGTCACTATCCCCAACAGGCCCAAGTCTAGGTCACCTTCCTTCTCCCACATCCCACGCATGTGTGGAATATTCCTTCCCATTCTCACCCTCTGAGGCCCTGAGTGACACAATGGCCCCCACAGGGACAGGGCTGAGACCCAGGAGCCCTGGAAGCTGTGCTCTGGTCATTCCACCCCTACCCCTTCTCTGTCCTCATATCTACAGCCCTGTCCCCACAACCTCACTCCTGCACCAAATTTGTGTCCAGGCTTTCTTATAAGCCCAGCCACTTCCCAGAAGCAACGGGCAAGTTTATCTTCATATCTTTTGAACCCTAAGTACAATGGATTCTATTCTAGAGCTAAAATTGTATTACTCATCAGATCCAACCCTCCCAGAATGTTTTGTAAATATGACAACAGAAGCACAGAGGGGGAAAGTCGCTTTTTCAGGTCCCATGGTGAGTTAGTGGCAGAGACTGAACAAAGTCCTGACTGCCGTTCTATTTTATCTTGTCACCACAAGCACATCTGTTATAAGATAGGCCAGAGACACCCATCCTGCCCGTGGTGAGGCCTCGACACAGCCTTTCCAGATGTCTCTTCTCCTGAAAGGAAGCAAGGCGGGTGAGAGTGTGGGCCCTGGGGAGCTGTCCTCTGTCTGGCTAACAGTGCTTTTCAGTGGCTGGCGGAAACCTGAGGGAAGAAAAGAGATTATTATAAAGTGCCTGTCATATGTTGGCATTGTGCACCTACCAAGATATTAAAATGGAGGAGGTTCCAAAGTCATTGACATGCAGTAGAGGTGAAATTTCAAAGTCAGATCTTACACACAGAATTTACCAGGGAAATGTTCAAGAACCAGGTGCTTAACTCGGAGCACCCTCAGTCAAGCCACAGAAATATAAAGAGGGTGGATAGCAGAAAAGAGAGGACGGGTGAAAAGATTACTCTAGAGAGAGCCCTTGCTATGCCGTGGATCCCATCTCACATCCACCAACATGCCTGTAATAAAAAAGACAGATCGTAACAAGCGTTGATGAGGAAGGGGAGGAATTGGAACCCTCATATGCGGCAGAGGAAAACTATCTGGCAGCTCCTCAGAAAGTAAGTTACCCAGGAGCTCTACTCCTGTGTGAATACCCAAGAGAAATGAAAACATGTGTCCACACAAAAACTTGTACATGAGTGTTCACAGCAGCATGAAGTCACCGTATTCTAAAAGTGGAAACAACTCAAAAGTCCATCACTGATGAGTGGATAACAAAATGAGATCTATTCATACCATGGATCATTCGGCCACAAAAAGGAATGATGTACTGATACATGCTGCAGCATGGATGAACCTTGAAAACACCATATGCATCGAGAATTAAACATTAAGTGAAAGAAGCCAGTTACAGGCTAGGCGCGGTGGCTCACGCCTGTAATCCCGGCACTTTGGGAGGCCAAGGTGGGCGGATCATGAGGTCAGGAGATCGAGACCATCCCGGCTAGCACAGTGAAACCCTGTCTCTACTAAACATACAAAAAAATTAGCCGGGCATGGTGGCGGGCACCTGTAGTCCCAGCTACTTGGGAGGCTGAGGCAGGAGAATGGTGTGAACCCGGGAGGCGGAGCTTGCAGTGAGC
>NW_012103142.1:4875477-4880191 GCF_000951045.1 Mandrillus leucophaeus | reverse complement strand
GCCTCCTGGGTTCAAGTGATTCTCCTGCCTCAGCCTCCCGAGTAGCTGGGATTACAGGCACCTGCCACCATACCCAGCTAATTTTGTATTTTTGGTAGAGACGGGGTTTCTCCATGTTGGTCAGGCTGGTCTCGAACTCCCGGCTTCAGGTGATCCGCCCACCTCGGCCTCCCAAAGTGCTGAGATTACAGGCCTGAGCCACCAATTCTGTTTGTATGAAAAGTCCAGAGAAGGTAAATCTCTAAAGACAGAGAGTAGCTGAATGAATAGCCTAGGGCCAGCGAGTGGTGGGGGGTGGGGGGATGGCGAGGCACTACTAATGCGTATAGAGCTTCTTTTTGGGGTGATGAAAATGTTTTAAAACTGATTGTAGTAGTGGTTGCACGACTCTTCGAATATACTAAAAGAACACCAAATTGCGCATTTTAAAATGGCAAAATTTATGGTATGTGAATTATATCTCAATAAAGCTGGGATTTTTGTTTTGTTTTGTTTTTTTGTTTTTGGTTTTGTTTTGTTTTGTTTTAAGTGACTGCAGAATCATCACATACCCGGGAGAGAGTAGAACAGTCTTGGGCCTGCTGATGTTTTCAGTTAGGTCAGGAAAAGACAATCCCCACTGAACAAATTTAAAAGAGACCGTTGGACACAATTTTTCAAAATTGCACTGCCGTTCATCACACCCCTTCGATACACAATGTCTTATTTAAGGGTGCTTGTCCAACCAGAGACTGAGTGCTGGCAGGTTCCGGTTTTGAAAAGACTTGACAGGCTGTAGTATAAAAAGACAAAAAAGATTGGGAAAAAAGTAATCTTGTGTTCAATATCTGCATACATTCGGAGAAAGAGCCAGGCATGGTGGCGCGCGCCTGCACACCCAGCTACTTGGGGGCTGAGGCGGGAAGATCGCTGGAGCCCAGGGGTTTGAGGATGCAGTAAGCTATGATTATGCTGCTGCATCCCAGCCTGGGTGACAGAGCAAGACCCTGACACAAAAACAAACAAAAAGTGGAAAAACAGAAACAGAAAGGGGTGAGGATATAAGGTGCAACACAATTTTGTGTGAAAAAGACCTGATTTGAATTGATCATAAATTCGATGTTGCTAACCATTTGATATGATAGCCATAAAAACTTGCTCTATGTTAGATTATATTAAAATAAATAAAACTGCTGGACCAAAGGAGGCGATAGTCCCTATGTGGTAAGAACCCAGGTCACACATTGTGTTTTGTTCTGGGCATCATATAAGAAGTACCTGGCAGGCCGGGCATGGTGGCTCATGCCTGTAATCCTAGCACTTTGGGAGGCTGAGGCAGGCAGATTGCTTTAGCCCAGGAGTTCAAGACCAGCCTGGGCAACATGGGGGAAACCCTGTCTCTACAAAAAATACAACAATTAGCTGGGTGTGGTGGCCCAGGCCTGTAGTCCCAGCTACTTGGGAGGCTGAGGTGGGAGGATCACCCGAGCCCAGGAGGTCGAGGCTGCAGTAAGCTGAGATCGTGCCACTGCACTCCCGCCTGGGCCACAGACTGAGACGCTGTCTCAAAAAAAATAAAGGAAGGAAAGAAACAGAAGGGAATCATTCCCAGAAGGCTCCCTGTCTCCAGCAGTGTTGCCCTCTGCATCCCATTGGCTGGAACTGGGTCACATGCCCACCCTTGAACCAATCACTAGTAAAGGTCGACAGGATTACCTTGATTGGTTTAAGCCAATAGCGTTTCATCTCTTGAGGCCAGAGCATTGGTCCTCTTCATAGAGCATGCTAAGGCAGAAGGAGGGATGGCGCTAGGTTGGTAACTAGGTAGGTAATCAGCTATATCAGCCACATGTTTTGTTCCTTTCCTCCAGAAAGTTCTGGGCATCTCACAGGAACCGAGGGATGTCCTGCAGCTGTGCTCAGGGCACTAGAACTAGCGGAGGCCCTGGGTGGGCAACAGCTCCGCTCCTCCACCAGCCTCTCTGCACCGCGTGACCTCCCCTTTCAGGCCAAGCATTGCTTCTCTCCACTCTGCCTCCTCATGGCCTCTCCTCCCCAAAGCTTCAGCATCTCCAGCCCTCCTCAGCCTGTGTCAGGATAAAGCCTCCCACCATCAGCAACTTTCCTCTGAAATCCTTCATTCAAACTCTCAAAAGAGGAAACCCAATTGCCTGGTCCATGTGCTCAGGTCACGGGTCTGAACTGGCTGTCTTGGGGTCAGGGACCACCCTCCCTCTGGCAGCTGAGGCTGGGAGGTGCGAGGGTGAGCACAGAGGGTGCGAGGGTGAGCACAGAGGGTGCAAGGGCAGCAGGGGCTGGATGGGGGTGGGAGGACGTTTTTATGAGGACCAATGCAAGGTCAGGGAAGGGCAAATGAAGCCAGGCACTGTGATGGGACAGAATTGACCCAGATATGAATATCAACATAATGAAAGCAGGATGCTATGGTCTGAATGTCTACATGCCCCCCTAAATTCACATGTTGAGAGCTAATCCCCAGAGTGATAGCGTTAGAAGCGGGGGGGTCTTTGGGAGGTGATTAGCTCATGAGGGCAGAGCGCTCATGAATGGGATTATTATCCTTATAAAAGAGACCCCAGAGAGCTAGCTAGCCCCTTTTTCCAGTTGGGAAGATAGCTAGAAGGTGCCATCTATGAGGAAGAGGGCCCTCACCAGACAGCAAATTTGCTGGCGCCTTGATCTTGAACTTCCCAGCATCCAAGACTGAGAAATAAATTTCTGTTGCGTATTGAGCTACCCAGTTTATGGGATTTTTATTATAGCAGCCTTACAGACTAAGCCACGGGGTGTGTTCACGCATTTGAAGGACGGTAATTCAGTGCAAGATTGAGGTGAAACCTCTCCTGACTGGCATCTTTGTGGTGCCCCATGGGCTGGCACTGAAGACAAGAGGCCCTTCTATCCTCCTTCCCCTCTCTCCTCGGACAGGCTCAGGAACCACCGCTAGTACAAAGTGCATTCTGGATGGGGGTGTAGTGGGTGCTCTTGGGCTCGCCCACACCCCCTTACCAGGCCCCAAAATTGGCATCTGCTGCTAACAGCTCACAGTGGCCCCCTTTTCTGGAGAACTGCTCTCAGCCACCTTGCCCCGGTTCCGGAGAGGCTTCACTCCTCTCCCACCCGGGCTCCTGGCAGCCGGTCACTGCCTGATGCTGGGATAAGAAGCCGCCCTCTTGCCTCCAGGGGCCGACTCTGTGATGCTGTCCATGGCCCAGAGGCTCCCGCTGGCTCAGGCTTCGTCCTCACCCAGCTTGGCCCCCAGCCTATCCCGACCCCTTCACTCTTACACAATAAGAGGCACACTAAGAGACAATAAGTCACTTGCAAAGAGTTCCCGTGGCAGGCTCTGCTTGAAGGGAGAAGTGAGACAAGGTGACATCTAAGACTTGTCCACTCTGAGATTCAGGAGCCTGGGATTCTCTTCCATCTCACAGGAGCTCTCCAGAGGCAAGCCCGGGGAGTGCAGGAACCCATCTCCTCCGTCTTCCTGGTTCGTCAGTCACTCCGTAGACATTCTTAGAGCACTCACAATGCGCTGGGCTCAGTAAAGAGTTAAGAGGCACAAGACACGGCCTCTGATTTCGGAGGCTTAAAGATGTTTAGTGAGGCAGGTGGAGCCTATAAAAAGGGAAGCAAGCAGCATACACGAAGGCCCAGAGCTGGCCCAAGCAGGCGGGAGGAAACGCAGCAGTCAGGAAGGGCTCCCAGGAGAGCTGCGAGTTGAGTGCACAGGACCTCAGAGAGGATTAAAACTTCGACAAAGGAGGAATGATCGAGAGCTTGGCTGGCCCAATGCATGGGCCATCTGGTCAAAGAGGAACTCTCTGTAGAGAAGTGAGGGAGATAAGGTAGAGGCGGCAGGTTGCTGCCTGGGGGTACCAGGAGGGACAAGAGTGGAGGATGAGATCAAGGTTCGGAGCCAGAGTGATTGGGAGAAGGAAGCTCAGAACGGGGAGCCCCTGGGTCTTGTCCATTTGTCATCTCCACTTCCTTCCCCCAGAAAGCCTTGCACAGTGCTGGGCACATAGTAGGTGTTTTATGTTTGCTGAACAGGACTCCTACCCATAGGGGCCCCCTTCTCCGTCTCTTCCCTGGATCCAGGCTCCTCTGAGCAGGAGCAGGGGCTGTGGAATGGGAATGGGGTAGTGGGTAGAGCCTTCTAGGTCAGCATGACCTGGTCCCCAGAGGATCTGGAAAAGAGCAGGCCCTCCCTCTCCATCCCAGCAGGGATTTAATTAGGAGAGCTAATTAGTGGACCGGGAGCAGGAGATGGAGGCACTGGCGCCTGTGTGCAGGAGTGTGCGAGCTGAGGATAATTTCAGGCTCACTTTCCACAGGGAATGAAGCTGTGGGGAGGGGCTGCGGTGAGCAGGACAACAGCCAGGGCCCCCACGCTGGGCTGGCTCTGCCCCTCCACCAGTGCCAGCAGACTGGGCCCCCAGGGGCACACCCACACTGACATCCATGCTCGCACGCTCACCCTCACAGTCACACACTCACGCACATGCACACATTTATACGCGTACCCAATTCATACACTTCCACTCTCACGCCTTTACACATAGTCACACACTCACACAGATATCCACATACAACCACATCACCCAGTTACGCGCTCACATACACACCCACAGTCACAGACACATTCACACGCTCCTATGCCTGCATTCACACACACGCTCACAATGACTCACATCCATACACTTACACACTC
>NW_012103142.1:4868036-4875427 GCF_000951045.1 Mandrillus leucophaeus | reverse complement strand
TCGTCCTCACCCAGCTTGGCCCCCAGCCTATCCCGACCCCTTCACTCTTACACAATAAGAGGCACACTAAGAGACAATAAGTCACTTGCAAAGAGTTCCCGTGGCAGGCTCTGCTTGAAGGGAGAAGTGAGACAAGGTGACATCTAAGACTTGTCCACTCTGAGATTCAGGAGCCTGGGATTCTCTTCCGTCTCACAGGAGCTCTCCAGAGGCAAGCCCGGGGAGTGCAGGAACCCATCTCCTCCGTCTTCCTGGTTCGTCAGTCACTCCGTAGACATTCTTAGAGCACTCACAATGTGCTGGGCTCAGTAAAGAGTTAAGAGGCACAAGACACGGCCTCTGATTTCGGAGGCTTAAAGATGTTTAGTGAGGCAGGTGGAGCCTATAAAAAGGGAAGCAAGCAGCATACACGAAGGCCCAGAGCTGGCCCAAGCAGGCGGGAGGAAACGCAGCAGTCAGGAAGGGCTCCCAGGAGAGCTGCGAGTTGAGTGCACAGGACCTCAGAGAGGATTAAAACTTCGACAAAGGAGGAATGATCGAGAGCTTGGCTGGCCCAATGCATGGGCCATCTGGTCAAAGAGGAACTCTCTGTAGAGAAGTGAGGGAGATAAGGTAGAGGCGGCAGGTTGCTGCCTGGGGGTACCAGGAGGGACAAGAGTGGAGGATGAGATCAAGGTTCGGAGCCAGAGTGATTGGGAGAAGGAAGCTCAGAACGGGGAGCCCCTGGGTCTTGTCCATTTGTCATCTCCACTTCCTTCCCCCAGAAAGCCTTGCACAGTGCTGGGCACATAGTAGGTGTTTTATGTTTGCTGAACAGGACTCCTACCCATAGGGGCCCCCTTCTCCTCCGTCTCTTCCCTGGATCCAGGCTCCTCTGAGCAGGAGCAGGGGCTGTGGAATGGGAATGGGGTAGTGGGTAGAGCCTTCTAGGTCAGCATGACCTGGTCCCCAGAGGATCTGGAAAAGAGCAGGCCCTCCCTCTCCATCCCAGCAGGGATTTAATTAGGAGAGCTAATTAGTGGACCGGGAGCAGGAGATGGAGGCACTGGCGCCTGTGTGCAGGAGTGTGCGAGCTGAGGATAATTTCAGGCTCACTTTCCACAGGGAATGAAGCTGTGGGGAGGGGCTGCGGTGAGCAGGACAACAGCCAGGGCCCCCACGCTGGGCTGGCTCTGCCCCTCCACCAGTGCCAGCAGACTGGGCCCCCAGGGGCACACCCACACTGACATCCATGCTCGCACGCTCACCCTCACAGTCACACACTCACGCACATGCACACATTTATACGCGTACCCAATTCATACACTTCCACTCTCACGCCTTTACACATAGTCACACACTCACACAGATATCCACATACAACCACATCACCCAGTTACGCGCTCACATACACACCCACAGTCACAGACACATTCACACGCTCCTATGCCTGCATTCACACACACGCTCACAATGACTCACATCCATACACTTACACACTCATACACAGGGTCAGTGGCGAACTCACACACTTGCCTACATGCTCACACATATACTCACACACTCACATATGTTCACACACACACTGACATATGCAAGCGTGTGCGGGGGCAGCCGTTTTGAACTGCAGGGCTCCACACCCACGCCGATCCTTCTTAACTGTCCTAGAATGCTCGTCTTAGCTCTACTCCAGGGCCATGAACAGAGCCTTGCCCCCTGCACCATACAAACCCCAGCCCTCTGCTCTCACCCTCAGCCCCTCCACAATATCCTCTCCCACCCTGTGGCTTTTTTCAAAGGAAAAGAAACTTCTCAAAGTGGATGCCACAGTCTCCCTTGCTTCTGTGGCCAGCACATCCCAGCAGAGGGAAGTCCTTCCTGCCAGCTACCATCAGGCCAGACCAGTTCTCCAGGACAGAGAATGTTCTCACCTGACAGCACGGGCCCCAGAACAGCCCCATAGCCACACTCTGGGGCCTTAGATCTAGGTGACTCTGAGTGACCTTGGGCAAGTTACCAAACCTCTCTGAGCCTCAGTCTTCTTGTCCGTAAAATGAGCATAACGATGGTTCCAGGCTGTGTGAGGAATATGTGAAGTTATATGTGTAAGCTGTTTAGCACAGAGCCCAGTGTGCATATGTGCTCAGTAAGTTCAACGCTTGTCATCCTGGGGGCCAAACCCAGCACTCCCAGCTCCCACTCCCCAGCCAGGGCTCAGTTTTGCCCTCTGGGCCTGGCTCCCTCTTCCCTGCCTTCCTCATCTCAGAATAAGAAGACAGGTTATTAGTACAAATTTGATCAAAATGACACATGGATTAGCATGTACGCTGCAAAGTCTAATTCTGTTTACTGTTCTAGGGGAGCATGCAATTATTACAGGAGCTGGGACAGAGTGTTTTTAATAACATTTCTTGTTAAGATTTAATTACAGGAAATTGTATTTTCTTAATCACTGAAAACTCAACTGGCTAGGAAAAGAATCGTGATAATTTTGTTTGCAGTTTATTAAATCCTTAGGATATTCTTTCTCTTACATTTGCTTTTATTATATGCTGCTGCTAAGTGCTTTTTAACCCTTGGAGCTGTGAAGAGGGAGGCCTGCCAGCCCCTGCCTCTCCTGTCCCAGGCCTTTCACTCCTGGCAAACTCAGATGCCAATAACCCCAGAAACCAAGGTAACTTAGGAAGCGGAGTTGTTTGGTTTCCTGTCCAGCAGGAAGAACAGGTGTGCTCTTCTCCTTGTCTGAAGTTAGTGGGCTGAGAAACCATCCCCAGAATACCTGGCCCTCACTCAGCCTCCCCTGGAAACACAGCCCTGAGGTGTCCCTTTGCCCAGAACCTTCGAGGGAAGTTGCAAAAGTGACAGCATCTTTCTCAGGCCCATTCCAGAGTCTGGAGCTAAGGGCAGTGCCCTGAGGATAAGGTGGCACTGCTGCAGCTATCTGACCTCTGCCGGGTCTCTTTTGGACAGGGCAGAACTGTGAGTGAAGTTTCCGCCCTGTATCTGGCCTCATACAAGGCCTCTTTCCTGCTGGCTGTTGTGCTAACAACTGGGATACAGAAATGGACACGACAGAGCCATGCCCAGTGTGTCCCAGGGCCCTTCTGCTGTTGTGCAAGCATGAGCAGGGTATGGGGAGAAAAGGGGGCCGTGGAGAGAGGTTTCCACTCAGGAAACGGGATGTGGGAAAACCAGAGGCACAAAGGAGCCAGAGTCTAACAGTTCCTCCAGGAAACTGTGCTTAGGGGAAACGATACAATATCACCAACAACATGAGGAGTGATGCTTATAAAAGCAACGCGAGACACCAACCCCACAAGGGATTTTGCTGCCATGGCTAAGTAAGAATTCCTCAGTCAAAGGAAAGCATTTCTGACTGCAAATTTCTGTGATCCCAGAAGTGCATGCGTGCATGAGCGTGCGCACAAGTGTGTGTGTGTGTGTGTGTGTGCATGCGCACAGGGTGGTGGGGGCCCTCTTGGCCTCAGTCTACAGCTCCATCTCCATCTTTACCTGGCCCCACCACTCGCTAAGCCTGGACCATCTCCACACAGTCACTGCAGCCACAGGCAGCCTTTCCTCCAGAGAGCACCACCTTTTCGGTCAACAAGTTCCACTTGTGTCTCTCCTGCTGCAAATCAAACTCAGGTCCTCTTGATCTTTTGGGAGGTGGGGGAAGAGGGACAGTGAGATAATGAATGGAATTCTCAGCAAAACAGCCTCATCTGACACATCTCTGGGTCTTTCCACTCTCTTTTCAGCTCTGAGCCCCCAGCTCTCTTAACCATCCCCCAGTGGCCTCTCTGTTCCCTCCATGTCCCTTTGGTCTCTTTGTTCTCTGGGGCTGGGGAAAGCAGGCCTGACAGCGTTAACCCCGATGGCAGAGTGCAGGACATCAAAGAGGCTGCAAGAGAGGTGATGGATAATAGATAGGTGGAAGCATGAATGATACATATGCAGATAAATGATGGATAATGGGACCTGCATGATATATAGGCGGCTGCCAGAGTAATAGATGGGCAGATACATATAGATTGATGGAGGGAGACAGTTTCAGAGACAACAAACACAGGGGCAACTGGAAGGACTCATTCCAGAGTTCTGATAGATGCGTCGCTGCTAAATAGGCAAGGAGAGGAGAGGCAGGACAGGCACCTAATGAGATAAGACAGTGGGATGTACACCAAGAGGGGTTCCTAGGCACAAGGGGCTAGAGGAAAGGTAACCATCAATGGATGGACATCCAGAGCCTTCCACTGACCACTAACAGTGTCCCTGGTAGGTGCCAGGATGGAGGGGGTGAGCTGAAGGAGCCCCGGTGCGTAGATGGGTGATGGATGTGTGGAGAGATGAGGAATGGCTGGGCCTATTCCTCATCGGGGTCCTCCCTTCCCTGATCTCTCTCTGCCCAGGGCTGGGCTTCCTGGGTGCTGCCGGGGCGCTGGCGGGCTGCTCCGATGGTGGCCGCACGGGGGCGCCCACGGCCGGGGCACGGCGCAGAGGGGCGAGGAGGGGGTGCGCGCTGCCGCCTGTCCGGCACCCACCTAGAGTTTGTTTCCATGACAGCGGAGCCCACGTGACCCCTCCCCACTCCCCTTCTCTCTTTCCCTTCCTAAACTCCCTGGTTGAAAACTGCTCCCCAAGGAAGGGCAGAATAAAGGCTTCTTGCTGGGCTGCTTTGCCTAGCATCGGAGCAAGTCTTTGAAGCCCAGCCGCCTCCCAGAGCTGCCGGAGCCAGTGTGCGCCTTCTCTGTCACTCCCTCTGCTTGTCCCTCTTGCCCTGTTTTAAATCGTTTGCTTCTCACCACCCACCGCCCCCAGTCCTCAGGGTCTTCCTGACGCCAGCTCTTCTCCAGAGCCAGCTGGTATGGAGCGGAGAGACGGGGAGGGAAGCTATTGTTCTGGAAAGGGCAAAGCTAACTCCTGGAAGCATAGGGGCTGGGCGGGATGGGGGGTGCTGGCGCAGATAAGACCCTCTCACAGAGGAAGCTGCTGCTGCTTCCAGCAGCCCTCCAAGGGACCTGCCCAGCCCAGCTGGGGTGAGGGGCCTGTCACAGCCTGACACAGCTCGGCAGCCCCTCCCCAGCCCCCTGCCATGGGCAGATGCACTCCTGCCTCAGCTCCAACTCAGCTCCATCTCCCAGGCAGGTGGCGCACAGCTGCAGAGGAGACAGTAGGCGCAGAAGCCCTGGCAGCAGCAGCCTCAGGGAGGGCTGGGGTCTGGAGGTGGAGCTGTCACGACAGGAACAAAAGACTTCTTGCCTAAGCCCAAGGTTGCATTGTGTCCACTGGAAGCCAGATGCACACTCAAGCCCTCCAGAGGAGACAGGCGCTGCTGCCTCAGAGATTTGCCTTCACAGTTCTTTTTAGTAACCACTTATTACCCTACCCCAGGGCCTCTGGAAACGGAAAACCTTGTAGAACCTTATCCAGAGAGCCCAGCCAGAGAGGCACAGAGAGGTGAAGTGACCAGCTCAGCACACCACAGTCTGGCAGCTGCAAGGCTGTAGCCACCGTCAGACCCAGGGGATTCTCAGTCCTGAAGAGTTGGGGAAAACAGCAAGGAAGGAGGAACGCAAGGCATGCCGAGAAGGTTCCTGGGGGGGGGGTGTTTTTTAGGTACTGGCTTCCCCTCCAAACAATGGCCAAGTCCCGTCCTCTGCTTCACATACCAGATTCCCCTTGAGATTAAAAACAAACAAACCAAAAATAAAACCTGGCTACTGTGGCTCTGTCTGGAAGAAGTGACTCCACTTTAAGAAGCAGTGAAGGTTGTCCAGGAGTGGCCAGTGGTTGGAGGGGGCAGAGAGAGAATTGCAAGCAGAAGGGACGGTGTAGCAAAGGCATGGAGTGTGAGGGGAGTGGAGACAGCTCTATAGTCCCAGGACAAAGGTGCAAGAGAAAGAGGCAGGACTCAGATCGTAGAGTCTTGTTCGCCATCCAACAAGCTTGCAATAGGGAGCCATTGAAGGATTTTGAGCAGGGGAGTCACCAGTTCAGATTTGTAACGTGGAGATGTATTGGAGTGGGTGTCGGAGACTGGGATGTCAGTTAGGAAGCTTTTGCCACAGTCCAGGGAGGGGAAAATGGGATGGGATGATGGGGAACCATGTCAGAGTAATAAGGATTGAGTTGAGGGAAAGGGAGAGTCAATAAATATTTTGGACATCCAAGCATCAGCACCCAAAAGGATGGAGACAGAGTGAGCAAAATCACAATCAAGGCCGACTTCTGGGTACGTGGCCTGGGTGTGGGTGAACCGCAGTGCCACCGTCTGAAAGGTTACATGGGAGGAGGAGCAGGCTGAGGGGAAGAAGTCCAGTTTGGAACACACTGAGTTTAAGGTACCTGAGGGTGTCCATATCGACTTCCAGGAGGTAACTGAATATTCTGTCCTGAGCTCCATGGGCAAAGGCTGGACTAGCAATGTACATGGTGGCTGAAATCCCAAGGGCTGTAGAGGCAACTACCCAGGAGAGAGAATAGAGCAAGGGCCTAAGTCAGAGAAAGACCAAGAAGGAACTGTCAGAGAGAAAAGGAAGCTGGTGGAGCACTGTGTCGCGGTGGGGTCGGGATAGAGGGGCTTTTGAAGGAGGGAGGCCAATCAGATACAGCAGAAAGCACCAATGAGAAAAACACAGGTGTTTCCCATGGATTTGGTGCTGGACCTTCTATTAACAATTCCAGTCTGGCAGTAAACTCAAGGTATATTCAAGCTGAGTGATTCAAACAGAGTTTAATGAAGGTTCAGGCCAGGTGCAAAGGTGTGGGCAAGGTGCAGGGACATCAACAGGAGATGCTGAAGCCCCAGGGCTTGGAACAGGGGAGCTGGGCCCAAAGGGACATGGACAGAGCCATGGGGAGGGCCTGCTGGAAGGGAGCTGTAGCCTAGTGTGGAGAGACACAGCAAAAAGTCAGTCCCCTGAAGCCCCGCAGGGAGCACATCAGGAAAATAAAGATCTTGGCTTCACTCTTCTCCCTCTGATCTTCTGTGGGCCTCTCCCTTGTTGGGCCCTCCTTGGCGCAGGGAGCCTGGGCCATGCTGGTCACGGAGGTCGGCCTGGGAGCCCAGTGCTGGTGGAGGAGGATTCCAAGACCGAGAAGTCTGCCTAGTCATTGGCAGCTTATCAAGAGCATATTCAGGGCTTGGAAGTCACAGAAGCTTTGCTGTTGAGAGCTCAGGAAAGGACAGAGAGGAGAGGACATGAAGACTTGGATGCTTGGGACCCACGGAGGGTGTTTTGTTTTGTTTGTTTTGTTAGAGACAGGGTCTCACTATGTTGCACAGGCTGGAGTGCAGTGGCACAATCATAATCATAGCTCACTGCAGCCTCAAACTCCTGGGCCCAACCGAGCCTCCTGCCTCAGCCTCCCAAGTAGCTGAGATCGTAGGTGCAAGCCACTGTGCCTGG
>NW_012103142.1:4857752-4867586 GCF_000951045.1 Mandrillus leucophaeus | reverse complement strand
CGCCCAGGCTGGAGTGCAGTGGCAGGATCTTGGCTCACTGCAACCTCCACCTCCTGGGTTCAAGTGATTCTCCTGCCTCAGCCTCTTGAGTAGCTGGGATTACAGGCACACGCCACCATGCCTGGCTAAACTTTTTGTATTTTTAGTAGACGGGGTTTCACCATGTTGGCCAGGCTAGTCTCGAACTCCTGAGCTCAAGTGATCTGCCTGCTTCGGACTCCCAAAGTGCTGGGATTACAGGTGTGAGCCACCATGCCCGGCCAGAAGAGCTGCTTTCTAAAGCACGTATTAGAGGAGTCTCTTACCAGGATGAGTTAGCAACCACAACATCTATGGAGAACTTCAGTATATGCATTAACTTAAATGTCATGAAAATCTCATGGAGCAGCTCTTTTTATTATTAGTCCCATTTTATAGATTAGAAAACTGAGGCTCTACAAGATTGTATGTTTACATGGGGTCCCACAGCCTGTCAGAAGTGCCAGGATTCCCACCCAGGCCTACCTGACCCCCAGCACCCTCCTAGAACCACCCCAGGTTGGGAGGGGTAGGGGAGAGCTGGCCTGGGACATTCTCACCTAACAGAAGGCCCAGAAAGCCCCAACCCGGGCTTTCTGCAGTTGTTTCTGCTTGAGTGGAATTCCCATTGTGTTGTTTTGCCGCCCTCTGTAAAAGTTACCATTGAAGGATAAAGGACTTGGTGAAAATCTAAAGGAGATTTCTGCTTCTGTTTCTGAACCAGAAGAAAAAGAAGTAGTGAAACCAGGTGCTTCTTGGCTGATCAGCCTGGGAAGACAGAATTATTAATAACCAGAACCATTTCAGTTGCCAGTAACAAAAACCCAATTCACATTGGTTTAGGAAATCATAATAGCCGATGTCAGCTGCTCACCGTGTACTAGGCACTGTTCTGAGCACTAATGTGAATCCACTCATTTAATTCTCAGAAGTATGCTGTGAAATTTACACTATTATCGTCACAGAGGAGACAGAGGCACAGGGATTAAATAAGGTGCTCATATCACTTAGCAAGATTGCAGCCCAGGCCGCTGGGCTCCAGAGTCCACCACAGCCTGGGAGAGCAAGCAAATAAACACACCGGTCCATGTCATTATTGGTACCAGGCGGCACTGGATTCAAAATATCTTGTTCCTTTCTCTCAGCTCAGCATCTCTCGGCCTGGCCACTCGTCCCTCCATGGCAGGGACAGCTGTACATCTCACTCCTTCCTGTGTCTATCACCCCAAAGGGAAGGGGCGCTCCACTTCCCTGCTTGCTCCAGCAACAAAATCCTGGGGAAGGTGTCTGAATGATCTGGCCCAGGCCACACGCCCATCCCAGAACCAGTCACTCTGCCTGGGGCTCGGAGAGAGGGAAATTGTGCCAGGCAGCCAAAAGCAGTAGCCACCCCAGGAACACTCAGGGAAGAGGGTAGCAGCTGCTGGGAAGAGAAGACTTAGAGGTCAAAGCTAGGCATGTGGTTAGGAGGCAAGGGGGACCCAAGATCTGGCCCTTTGTGTTTCTACCTCAAAGAGGAGGTGAGACAGCAGCAGAGGGAAACTTTCCTTCTTCGCCACTTGCTGGGTGTGTAGCAAAAATACCAAGGCTTGTATTCGCACATACTCACTTCTAAACACTCATGCTTATTTATGTGTTGAATAAATATTGGCACATACACATGCTTAAACACACAATCCCTGGACACTTTACACTCCATACAGACACCTCTACAATCACAGGCCTGTATACTGTATCAGTCAGGATAGGCAAGGCTCCGCTTCATTAACAAACAACTCCAAAATCTCTCCCGCTTAAAACCACAGGGCTTACTTCTTGCTCACACGACATGCCAGTCACAGCTTCTGCACATCATATCACCCCGAGGCCAAGGCTGATGGAGAAGCCACCAGCTCAAAGCTTGCTGGTCATGGTGCCAGAGGGAAAGAAAGACCTCTGGAAGGCGTTGCATTGGCAATTGCATTCTTCTGCTGGGAAGTGACACTTTCTCTTCTGCCCATTGGCCAGAACTGGTCATATGGCCGCATCCAACCACAAGGGGGCCAGGGAGTGCAATTTGGAAGCCAAGACCCAGAAATATTTAGCAAATAGCACTAGTGACTATCACACGCAACATAGGTGTGTGTGTGTGCACACACACACACTTACTGCCCTTCCCATGGTTTCCTTATTTTATCCTTTTGTCTTGGACTCCTAAACAATTCCCTGTCCCCAATCATCAGGGTGGAAAGTCTCCTGCCAGGAGCCAGAGGTCATGGAAACTTGCATCCCCTTTCATTTCAGCCCTGTCTGCTGCCCTGAGTCTCCCCGTGTCACTCTGGGCCCCATCATCCGTCTGCCTCCACGCCCATTCTTCTGAGCCGCCCCTGCCCCAGCTTCTGCCTCCTGCCAAGAAGAGATAAAAGAGACAGCTGCGTATTTATTCAGCGCTACTTCTACTTCTCACTGCTGCCCCACCACTTGCTTCAAGCTCCCCGCTAGCATCCTCCTCCCTTTCTTCTTTCTACGATTGCCTTGAGAGCTAAGTGTGAGCTAGTGGCACCCAGAGAGGCGGCTGCTACAGAGGAATGGAGGAACGAGGGGTGGCGGGGACCTCAGGGCCCTTGGGGGTGAGCGAAGCAGGCAGACATGAACAAAAACTCAGAGAGGGCGTGAGATGCAGAATAACACTTACAAGTGGACAGGGACAGAAAAGAAACACAAAATGTGGCAGAGAGAAGCAGAGACACAGCAAGGGACAGAGGCAGATGGAAAGAGACACAGATTGACAGAGACAGAAATAGGTGGAACAGAGACACAGAGACTGGGCCAGAGGGGTGAATGCAGAAAGAGTAAAGAGAAAAGATGGAAGGTGGAAGTGAGGATGTGTTTGGGGCGTGTGTGTATGTTGCTGTACAGCTCTGGTTTTTAAGCCACACTTTCACTGAAATGGATTCACGAAGGCAGGTGCTGTGCTATCTTTAAAGATAGGGAGAGGTTGTGGCACTTTTCAAGCCAGTGGTGCAGGTTTAAGGCCAGGCCATAAGCTCAGGGCGCTGGCAGGGTTTCCCTGGAGATCCCTAGTGCCGAGTGGCCGTTCCACAGCATTGGCTCTGTGGTCGGAGGAGGCTGCAGGTCTGAGCTGTGAATGCCTCCTCAGTGGCCTCAGCCGCACTTCTGCTCCAGCTCCAGCTCTGACTGCGGCAAGGAGACCCTAGGAGAGAAGGGAGAGGGGTGGAAGCAGTTCCTGCCCTGTGCAGGGGCTGACGGGGGCCCAGGCTGAAAAGGGAGGCAGATTCCTGTCTTTAAGGAGCCCTGAGTCTGAGCAGAGGTTTGAGCCTCATTCATTCCTTCAACACATAGTCCTGGTTCCCTACCCTGTGCCCTGTGCCAGGCCCCAAGATGCAGTGGAAGACAAAAGCCACGTGCCCTGTAGGTTTTAGCCTAATGGAGGAGACAGACCACAAACAAACGGCAATTATATAACAACAAACCAGGTTCGGTGCTACAAAGTAAAAGGGCATCATCCATGAGAAAATCTTGGCAGTGGGGACTTCTTTACACTCTGGAAAGTCTCTCCAAGTAGGTGATATTGTGGCCAAGACCTTTCAGATGAGAAGGAGCCAAGTAAGAGGAAAAGTGGGGGGTGGCATGGGGTGGGGAGTGGGGACACCAGCCCAGGTGGCAAAAACAGCCCAATTCATAAAGCGACACCCAGCGTGGGCACTCCTCCAGGGGGAGCCCGCGGCGTTGGAGTGGGTCAGCCAGCTGTTCAGGAGCCGGCAGGGCAAGCCTCCATGGACTGTGCATTTGATTTTAGGGACAATGGTGAGAGACATGAGCAGTGTCCACGCACTCATGCTGGGCACCTACAGTGTGCCAGCCCGAGCTGGGGGCGGGAGCCTAGCTCAGTTGTTGGGATAGAAGTAAGAAGACTTTGGGGCAGAGGAAACCAAAGAATCTGATCAGGTCACTCCTTGGGTTAACTCCCTCAGCAGCTCCCACCACGCTCAGGATAAAATCCAGACTCTTCAGGAGGGAGGCAAGGCCCTTCCACCCTGTCTGTTCCCCATCTTCTCCCTCTGGCCATTCTGTGTATGGGACTCAACGCTCCCTCCAGGGCCTTGCAGTGGCTGTGCCCTCCGTCTGAAACACCCTCCCCGCCGCTGTCTCCTCCACCTCCTGGACACCTAGCCATCCTCCAAGACTTAGCTCCACGCTCCCTCCTCTTAGTGAGGTTTTTGCTGAGCCCAGCCCCTCCCCAGTGAAACTGGCCATTCTCCTTTGGGCCTCTCCATACCACATGTACCAGAATACTTCACCGCCCTGTCTGTCTGTCTTAGAGCAGAGGCTATGCTGTTGGCTCAGAATCTGCAGGTGAACCGCTCACCTGTGCTGCTCAGGTCGCTGATCAGAGGCAGAGGGGTTGTTCCAATGTCCAACCCCTCAACACCGCCTCAGGATGATTGGAACTGAGCCCTCGCCTTGTCCAAAGAAGAGTACAGGGACCAGAGTCTGGGAGATGAGCCTAAGACATGTTTCGAGGCAATTAATGCCACTCAGAGTTCAGAAGTAAGGGCAGGGTCGTGGTTTGGTGGCAGAGGATCAGGGGCTTCAATTTGGGAGAGGGTGGGCTCAGGGGTAGAGGGTGTGCCAAGGACTCAGGGTGATGAGGCAGGGACCAGGAGAGAAGGTCAGGGGAGGAAAGCTGCTGCCCATTCTGCCATCAGGTACCAATGACTCAGGGCAGAGTCCGTCTGGGGAGGGCCAACGTGAGAATCAGCCTAATCTCAGGAAAGTGAATCTGCCACGGTGAGATTTGTATCCAATTTGCCATTGTCTCCCTCCAGGGACTTCATGCTCTGCTAAGACAGAGGCAAAGAGAAAGCTCACCCCTGGAGATGACCTCTTTGAGTCTCTGGCTGTGCTTCTATTCCGAGAAAGACCTAGGCATCTGCACCGCAGCATCTGCTGGGGAAGACCTGGAGCAGGCGGCAGGGAACAGAGGTGAGAAGTCAAGACAGGTGGGGAAAGGTCAGGGGAAGCAAGGCAGAGGTTAAGGGAGGCCTTGGGAGAAGACAGGATCATAAAAACCATGGAAATGCAGGAGGCCCCAGCCCAGCACCATAGGGAGGCTGCACAAGGAGGCCCACAAAGCCCCCGGAAGACGTAAGCCAGGGCCAGAGAGGACATGGGGCCAAGGCTAACTGCACTGATGGATGGTGGCTTCTCTTTCCCTGGGTACTCCTGCGGGAGAGCAGGATTTCTAAAGTGCAGTGTGGCTTGGGTCCCCATACACCAATCCGCAGAGGACCGTATGACTAAGTGAGACCTCCTGGGCCACCAGACCGACCTGTCAGCATCCACTGAGGTGGAGACTGCACTTGGCACCTGGGCAGAAGGCCCCAGTCTGCCCTGAGTCTGATGGCCAAGATGGCCACATCTGGCCCACCGTGGACACCAGGGCAGCCAGGCCTGAGTCAGGGCAAGGGCCTAGGTCAGAAGGAACGGGACGCACTCCCTCCAGATCATGAGGCCTGGACAGGGATCAAGACAGCTGCCAGGGAGGGATGGAAAAAAGAAGCGGTAACGCCACTGCTGTAACGGGCTAGCCCCATGTCAGTGGCTCAGCCTGTGAAAGTTCGTTTCCTGCTCAGTCACAGCCCAGCGCCAGCTCTGCTGTCAGGGCGGCCTCCCCCTGCTCCCTCCCTCTTCTGGCTCTGCCCCCTTGAAGAACTCCGATTTCTCCTTGTGCAGCCGCCAGGCAGGGAAAGACCAATTCTTGATCCTTCCATCTGAAAGCAGCACACCACGCCCTGCACACAGTCCATGGGGAAGAACTAGAAATTCAGCCCCACCTATATACAAAGGGGTCTGAAAAATGGGGTTCCCGGCTGGGCAGCTACTTCTCAGCCAGACACTCCACACTGAGGAAGGGGGAGCCTAGATTTGTAATGGACTATGGGCTGGTCCATTACAAATCCAGAGCATCCACTGGACACCTCTTCTGGGCTGGGCTCCTCATCTTTGCAGCCACTGTTGAAAATGAAAGACAGCTGGACCCATTTTATTTTTTATGTTTTTTGGGGGACAGAGTTTCCCTCTTGTTGCCCAGGCTGGAGTGCAGTGGTGCAATCTCAGTTTACTGCAACCTCTGCCTCCCAGGTTCAAGTGATTCTCCTGCCTCAGCCTCCTGAGTAGCTGGGATTACAGGTGCCTGCCACCACACCCAGCTACTTTTTGTATTGTTAGTAGAGACGGGGGTTCACCATGTTGGCCAGGATGGTCACAATCTCTTGACCTCGTGATCCACCCGCCTCCGCCTCCCAAAGTGCTGGGATTCACCACACCTGGTCAGGGCTTTTCTTGATGTTAAAAGTTCTCAAGAGGAGATGAGGAGATTTCCAGGACTTTCCAGGGTCTCACACTCATTTGAGAGTGCTGAGATTATAGGTGTGAGCCACCACGCCAGGCCGAGACCCATTTTGCACATGAGAAATGGAAGAAGCTCAGAGATGTCCAGACTCAGCCGGCAGCGGCAAAGCTGGCTGTGAAGCCGGGTGCTCGCAGGCCAAGGCCACGTCACTTCTTCCCAGCTCACCAGGTTGTTTCTTTAGAAAATGCCCGAGAGATGGAGACAGACAAAAAGGAGGAAGTAGAAGCGTGGTGAGGGGGAAAAAGAAAAGACAGGAGAGAGAGCACAAGCCAGAGAGAGGCACAAATGGAAAGAGAAAATCTCAGAGCCTCACAGTAGTGAAGCTTGAGATGAGAAAGAAAGGCCACTCCGTCTCCCCACCCACCCCACCTTCTCCTGCAAAAATGAGTTGTCTCCCAGGGATGGCCTCTGGGCATCCCCATTCCAAACCTCTGCCGGCTTCAGGGCCAACCCTAGGTCACCTCCCCTGAGCTCCCCCTGCTTGGTCTCACCTCTTTGTGGGAAAGTCTGGCTTTAAATGTGCCCCAGATACCCAAGTTCAAATCCAGCCTCTGCACTTACTACCGACAGACCTTGAGCGGTTGAGGGGCTCAGTGAAGATGTGGTGGGTGAATGAAACCACTTTGTAAACCCCAGCAAGAGATGGTTCTGGGGTGCCTGTTCTCAGGGCTGAGAGGGGGAGCAGCTCGGGGACTGGGACGGCCGCACGAAGCCCTGCTGGCTTCCTGCCTTAGACGGCGCCCCGAGGGAGGGACGGGAAGATATAAATAAGACATTTAAAGGCCTCTGTGCTTCCCAGCTGCCCTAAGTCAGGAGTGGCTTTCCTGACGCGGAGGGTGGCTTGGGACATGAAAAGTGAACGGGTTGCTAAAATGTTTTACTTCCCTGGTGGTGGTGGCAAGGCTTTAATGAGGAGCCATGCATCACTTGGCCCCTCACCCCGGCAGATGATAAAGGGCCACCGCTCCCCGCAGGCCTCAGAACGACCCACCACTGCCTGGCTTGTAAATTGTTATGGCCCAATGAAGAACTCGCCCTTAAATGTCACTCACCCAGGAATTAAGGTGAAGACAGGCACAGGGACTTGCCAGTGGCATGACTCAAGGTAGGGGCTGGCAGGAGTGGGCCCTGCAGGATGGGGTGAGGGGCAGACTCCTCTTCGGGAAGGGCAGTTGGATTCCAGGTCTGGGGTTAATGAAAAGTGCCCCCTGCTCCCTAAGTGATCATTATCTCCAGTGATTATCCCTGCTCCTGGGGGAGGCAGGGAGGAGCACACTGAAGAGCTGTCATTAGAATGGATTGGCTAAAGAATTCAGACCTGGCATGCTGGCCTAGGGTCCTCAGCCTCTCTCCCCATCTCTCTTCCCCACTCCATCCCCCCCAACCCCACCTGTCTTCCTCCTCACCTCCCCCTCTCTCCCTGCTCCCTGCCAATCTTTCTCTCTCACCCCAGTTGCCTGCACGGTTCACAGGTTTCTCTTTGCCCTGTGGACCCCAGGGCAGATTGAGAAGGAATCTTAATGAGTCTGACTCAGGCCGGCAACACGCAGGCTGCCCCGCTTTCTAGCTTTACTTTCTAACTTTGGGGGCACGGAAAGGTCAGCTTCCACCTCTTCCCCGGAGGCCCTTCTCCAGAAGAAGGTAGAACTTCAGGCGCCTTCCAGGAAGAAGGTGAGCTTCAGGTGCTTCCCAAGCGTGACCCTCTTCCCTCTCCCGTAACCTTTTAGCATTGTGGAATAAATCTCACGTCCAGAAAAGGGCATGAAACAAATGTTCCATTAACAAATTCTTTCAAAGCAGGGTAGCCACCACCTCAGTCACGGACCAGAACCTCGCCAGCACCCAGCAACTGTGGATCCCTTCCCATTGACCTTCTCTTCCCCAGGGGTCCCAGGCAGTCACTTCCTACCTTTCTCTGTTCGTGTGTTCCCTCAACAATGTGGTTCAGTTTTCCCTGCTTCTGAACTTTATATAAATAGAGTCCTGCCAGGTGCAGTGACTCACGCCTGTAATCCCAACACTTTAGGGGGCTGAGGTGGGTGGATCACAAGGTCAGGAGTTTGAGACCAGCCTCACCAACATGGTGAAACCCCGTCTCTACTAAAATTACAAAAATTAGCCGGGCTTGGTGGTGCGCGACTGTAATCCCAGCTACTCGGGAGGCTGAGGCAGGAGAATCACTTGAACCCAGGAGGCGGAGGTTGCAGTGAGCCGAGATTACGCCATTGTACTCCAGCCTGGGAGACAGAGCGAGACTCCGTTTCAAAAAAAAAAAAAAAGTCCCATGTTATGCATTCTTTTGTATCTGGTTTCTTTCAGCCAGCCTGGCAGTGTTTGTGTGACTCATCTCTGTGACTGGGGGAGTCACGGTTCATTCATTCTCATAGTCCTAGAGAGCTTGTCACTGTCTGCATGCTACAGCCCCACCACCCATCTCCCCAGCCCACATGTCACCAGCTGCAGCATCTTCAAGTTTTGAGGCTCCTGTGCAGGACGGATGTGACTGATCCTTCCTGCCAGGAAATTCCTCTTAGGTCTAACCTCACCCGCACTTTGCCGGTTTGCTGCCTCTGATGAAGTCGGGGGAGAGGGAAGATACAGCAAAAATAACATATCAACAGCATTTGCAAGGCATTTTTCAATGTATGAAGCACTTCTTAATACACTAATTAAGTGAGATGGTCATTATTGTCCTGTTCTAAGCATTTTGTGTTTTTAACTCATTTCACCCTCAGAACCACCTTTGAAGTAGGTGCCATTATTACCCCTATTTTATAGACATGGGAACTGAGAAGTTAAAGAATTTGTCCAAGGTAGGGTTGCCAGATAAAATACAGAATGAGCAGTTACATTTGAATTTCAGATAAGCAAGGAATTTTTTAAAGCATAAATATATCCCAAACATTGCATATTCAATTCAAATGGGCAGCCTGTATTTTTGACTTCCTGAATCGAGCAACCCTAGTCCAAGGTTACAGTGCAAGTCACAGTAAAGCCCAAGATTCAGACCCTGGCTCCTACCCCACAGTCCTGTGCCTTTAGCCACTGCTCTCCTGTTACAGTGGGACCACACTAAGGCCCTGGCCTCCAGGGAGAAAAGCAGATGCATTTGAAACTGTTGAATAAATCAAACAAGCAACGCCAGGAAACAAATTTGCCATGGAGGCTAAAGGAGAGGGAGGAATTAAGAAAGGAGCTCAGGCTGGGCATGGTGGCTCACACCTGTAATCCCAGCACTTCGGGAGGCCAAGGCGGGAGGATCACCTGAAGTCAGGAGTTTGAGACCACCCTGACCAACATGGAGAAACCGCTTCTCTACTAAAAATACAAAAATTAGCCGGGCGTGGTGGCGGGCGCCTGTAGTCTCAGCTACTCGGGAGGCTGAGGCAGGAGAATCACTT
>NW_012103142.1:4853789-4857357 GCF_000951045.1 Mandrillus leucophaeus | reverse complement strand
AAGAAAGGAAAGAAAGAAAGCTCAGTCTCCGGCTCCAGTAGGCAAGATTCAGACAGGAGTCTTCTTGCTAGGAATTGCCCAGCTCAGAGGAGGCAGGGCATCCCCCAAGGCTGGGTCACCTGGGGCTGGTGGCCAACCCCTCTAATCCTCATTCTCCATCTGGTCTGAAGGGATTTGGCTCAGCCCTGCCTGGCCCAGATACTTCAGTGCTTCCATTTCTCACATGGCCCCAATTTCCAGCCTCAAAATCCACAAACAAACCACCTCATCCAACTGCTAGGCTCTCACCAGGGCCTGCCCTCTACCCTCCATGGGCCCTGTGCCAGGGCGAATTGCCCTCTTTGGATGGGATGCAACAAAAAGCTTCCCAACTGTAAAAATCACAAAATGAGTGGGATAGTGTCAGAGGCTGCAAATGTGGATATGTGCTTTTATTTTGCATAGAATAATGCATTTAATTACTTCTTCCAGGGGAAGCCTGTTTGGAAGACAGTGAAGGCAATGCTAATAATAGCACTTTGCACCGAGGGCCTCAAACGCAGAGGAAGAGCCATGAGAGCATCTCATTTCTGTTCCCAAGAACTTGAAAGCTCCTGCGAACACTTGTGCCTTCTTCCTCAAGAGGCAGAGGGAATTGTGAAGAAAATGCTGCGGGTTTTCGCTTTTAACTCGCTGTTTTGATCCTCTGCAGCCGCTAGGATATAGGACCCCCAGAGAGACTGGGCGGGGTAGAGGGTGGTCATTGTCTGGTGGAAAGAGTGTGGAGCTGGGGGACACACCTCTTCTTCTCCTTCTTTCTACCATACCCCAAAGGGCAGGGACAGAGGGAGCCCCCCAAAAATGCCTGCCCTGGCTGAGGCTGTTTCATGCACAGAGCACTGCACAGTGAATCCGGATAATCTATTTTGCCAATTTGGTAAATTATGCTCCTTCTTTGGCCTTGGTCCTGCCCAAGGGTGTTAGGCAAATTACTTAACTGCCCTGAGCCTTGTGTTCCTCGTCTGTAAAATGGGCTCGTAAGGATAGCTGCATAGAGGCATGCTATGAGGGTTAGATGAGTTAGATCCTATGAATGGGCTTAGAACAGCGTCTGACCCATAGAAAGAGCTCATTAACAATATCAATTATTATTTTCTGAGCAATGAGGAGTTTGAAGCAGATCAGGGACCAAGGAGATAAGGGTGCAAAGGATATAAGGAGACCTGGTGTGAGGCTTTAGGGAGCGGAGCCAGCTGTGGAGCCCGGAGAGAGCAGCCTGTCTAAACAAATTCAAATGTAAATTCTAAAAACGCTCTGCAAGCACACTGTGGAGTGTGCAGAGCTCTGGGACCAGCAGTTTCAATGGGTTGAGCTTTATGGTCCCTTCTACCATGACAAATCTCTGTTATTCAAGTTCAGGCTCTACCACTCAAATATGGAACCAGCAGTGCCTTAGGGCCCTTCAAGTCCAACCAACCCCTTCACCCATTTTACAGGTGAGGAAACTGAGACCCAGAGAGGGGAACTGGCTGTTCCTCGTGCAGGGTGCTGTCCCACGTGGCCTCCTCGCTTGCTGCTGTGTGCTCTTGGGGAAGTGGCTCCAGGCTGGGTTTTGCCTTTGCTTTGCACCCCGCCAGGCTGGGTTTTGCCTTTCCCATAGAAGGAAGAGCTTGGATTGGATGCCAACAGAATGTGGTGAAATAAGGATGAGTTTAGCAGGCAGAGAGGCCTGGATTTAAATCCCAGCTGAAACCTGGGCAGGATCTCTAGCCCCCAAGCCTTATCCCCATCACCTCTATAGGGCTTGGTCTGTGGAGATATCACTACTCTAAGTTGCTTTACTTGGAGAAAGTCATTTATTCCGGGGAAGTGAGTCCTATTATTACCCCCAATTTACTGATAAGGCAACTGAGGCCCACAGAGGTCAAGTAACTTGCCCAAGGTCATGTACCTTGTAGGGTTGACTCTGGGAAGTGTTCAATGTCCGTTGTGTAGCCCAGGGCCCGGCACATAGTGTGCCAGGCACTCAGTGAGCATCAGCCCCATCCCCAATCCGGTCAGTGACTTCTAGGATGATGTCATCACAGCCAGCACTCCCAGGAACCAGGAGACCTTTCACACACACTGCATGGCTGTGGATGAATCAAGTGTTGTAACCAAAGATTGAGAAAGAGATTAGGGGACTCGGCTCCTGGAGTGGAACTATTAAAAAAGAAAGAAGGCGCTCAGCTCTGCTACAGAGGAGTGAGGAAATAGGGCCCAGGCCTCCTCTTAGATGCTGGGCAAACACCGGGCGAGGGAGCGTCCCTAACCAGCTCAATGTGTCTGCTGTTGGCCATAAAGACGGGGCTTATTGGCGCTATGGTGCCGGGAGAACCGAAGAGTAACAAAATGGCCTCTTCGGAGGGGGATAAAGAGGCAGGTTTATTACCTTCAACAACGAGGGATGCTCAGGACCACAGCCAGCCCCTCCTGATGAGGAGCCACAGCCCACCCCACTGGGATGCGAGGCCACCCTCACCCCACAGTCTCTGGACCTTTGCTCTCAACTGACTCCCCTGGCGGGACCCAGAATGAGCCCCCTAACCTGTGCAATCCTCCACCCTCACCCATCCAGGCACAGTTGCTCCCCGCTTCTTCCGTCTTCCTCAATGCTTGGCTTGACTGCCTTCACTGAAATTACTGGCTGTGGGACCTTGGGCAAGTCATCTCACATATCGGTGTCTCAGCGGCATCATCTGTAAAACAGAGAAATAACAGAGGCCAATTCGTGGGGTCAATGTGGGGATCAAGTGAGGGCTTGTGATGCGCTTGGCCCAGTGTGTGACGCTGAGGAAACCCTCAGGAAAAGTCGCTTATGATGATTATGAACAGTTCGGCCCTCACCGCACGTTGTGTTATAATCTGATGATTTGATGTCCCCGATGAGACCATGGGCTCTGAACTCTCATTTCCTCATAACAACCCATGACATAGTTATTAATGTCCCCATTTTAAAGATGATGACACTGAAGCTCAAGGAGGGCCCCAAAGTCACACAGCTTGTACCAGACAGGAGGCAGGTCCCAAACGTGGACTCTGTGGTCCTTCCACTCTGCTGCAGGACCTCAGCCTGGCCGAGCGGCCTTTGCGGCTCCCAGCTCTGTGGCCTCAGCTTGCGCTCTGTGCAGTAAACAGTTAAAGATGCTGCTCCAGGACTCAGGCAGGAAATAATTAACGGAAAGCAGCCTCAGTTTAGGAGGGCTCAGAAGCCAGAAACCAGGTGTGGAGGCCCCTGGGATGTGGGGAGCCAGGGGGACAAGAAGGCTCTGAGCTGTGGGAGGGAGCTGCCGCCACTCCCGGTAGAAGCACCAGCCCCAACTGCTTCATCACCAGACGCTGCTGCTGAGAGGGCATGTGCAGTGATACAGGGACACTCACAGGTACAGAGACACAGAGATACACATGCAGAAACAGACCCCCACACACAGAGGTGCACATGCACACCCATGCACACTCATCCTCCTGCAAGGCTGTGTTAGACGGATTGTACCTGCTTCCTAAGGAGAGAGACTGGGTGCTGTGACCAGAATGCCTGGGGCCTCCTTGT
>NW_012103142.1:4808942-4853739 GCF_000951045.1 Mandrillus leucophaeus | reverse complement strand
TAGATTCTTCTGCCCTGATTGTGGGCTGCCATCTGGATGGACCCGCCAGCCTCAGAGGGCGGTTAATTTACAACCCGTGCTGCTCCTTGTCCATACTGGGCCAGAGCGGCCTCAACCCCCAACCCCTCAGTCTCCCAGCAGAAGAATATGCGAGCACTCCTGGGAACAAGTTCCAGCTCGAGTTCCTTCCTTCCTGCTTCTGTCAACTCCATCCCGCCAAGCTTTGGCCTCCCCCAGCACCTCATCCAACTGGCAAACTTCTGAGGAGAGGCAGGACAGTGAGCAGGCGCTCTGCCCAGGCTGCCTGGGTTCAACCTCCAGAGCTTACCAGCTCTGCAACCTTGGGTAAGTCGCTTAGCCTCCCTGTGCCTCTGTTTCCTCAGCTATACGATGAAGATAATACTAGAAGCCTCTTTTTCAGGATGATGTGGTTATGGGTGTTGCGGAGCTCTGTTCCGCCAGTTCCCGCTGCGAGTCACCGCTGTTCGCTCACCAAGAAACAAGTTGGTCAGGAAGCTGCACTGCAGCTGTGGTGTTGTTTTGTCTTGTTTTGTTTTTGTTTTTTGTTGTTGTTGTTTTTGAGACGGAGTCTTGCTTTGTCTCCCAGGCTGGAGTGCAATGGCATAATCTCGGCTCACTGCAACCTCTACCTCCCACTTTCAAGTGATTCACCTGCCTCAGCCTCCCGAGTAGTTGGGGTTACAGGTGCCTGCCAACATGCCAGGCTAATTTTTGTATTTTTAGTAGAGACAGGGTTTCACCATGTTGGCCAGGCTGGTCTTGAACTCCTGACCTCAAATGATCCACCCACCTCAGCCTCCCAAAGTGCTGGGATTACAGCCTCAAGCCACCGCGCCTGGCCCAGCTGTGGCTTTTAAGGACACCAGAGAAACACTCATGGAGCCAGAGGTGACAAATCATGGAATGAGAATTACCCTAACCAGCCACAAGGAAAAATCCCTGAGGTGTGTGCTGACTTGATCAGAGGCACCAAGGAAAGGACTCTCGAGAGTGACAGGACCAGTTCTGATGCCTCTCAGGACTTTGAGAATCACCCTAAGAAAAACTTGTGGTGGGGTGGGCGCGGTGACTCACACCTGTAATCCTAGCACTTTGGAGGCCGAGGCGGGTGGATCACTTGAGCCCAGGAGCTCAAGACCAGCCTGGCCAACATGGTGACACCCCGTCTCTACAAAAAAATACAAAAATTAACCAGGCGTGGTGTCACACATCTGTAGTCCCAGCTACTCAGGAGGCTGAGGTGGGAGAATCGCTTGAACCCAGGAGGCAGAGGTTGCAGTGAGCCGAGATTGTGTCACTGCACTCCAGTCTGGGTGACAGAGCAAGACCTTGTCTCAAAACAAACAAAACAAAACAACAACAACAACAAAAACTTGTGGTGAAGGTTCTGAGACGCAGGATGTATTCCAGATAAGAACCCACAAGTGACTCATTGACTTGCACGTCTTCCGAGGTTATCAGCTCATTACTTCCATTAGTAATGTGCCCAGGAGTGAAGGCTGAAGTCACCATTGCAGATGCTTAGATCAACTATTGTAATAAATTGATTACTAGTTGTTAAAAAATATATATAGCAGCCACTTCCTAATGCTGTTGTTAGGATTAAACCATCCCATGGACAAAGGTTTCAAGCAGCCCCAGGCACAGGCTACCCGCTCAGTGATCATTCTCAGCTGCTGGAACCCCTGCCACGTGATGGGTGTGGGGGAGGGGTCAAGGTGTCAGGGAAAGGGATTGACTCAAGGCCTGCAGGCCTCAGCCGGGGGAGGAGGAGGGACCTGGTGTGTAACTAACTGGTCATGAGGGGAGAAGGGCCATGGGTGGTGAGGGGAAGGGCTGAGGGTACCCAGAGGAACAGCCGAAGTCAGGACTGTCCTCTGGGGGGAAGGAAAAGAAAGTTTGCACTGACGCTGTTCTGCCTGGCTCCCGCTATTCCTCCTTTTATTCGTTCTTCCCTTTCTGCCCCACTCCTGAGGGAGAGACAGACATGGAGAGAACCATTGTCAGGCTTCACCCCGCTCCCTGGGCAGGCCTCAGGCCACCAACCGTTCTTTTAGGGCCTCCAGCCCTCTAGACAGGCTGGCCTACGACTCCACTGGGACAGTGTGGCCATTGCTGTAGAAGGCGGGGCTGTGTCCCCCTCAGACTGGGGCTCCCTGAGGCAGGGCTGTGTCCCCTCAGACTGGGGCTCTCTGAGGAGCTCCCTGAGGCCTGTCTCTTATACACATCTAGATGTGTATAAGAGACAGACTTGGAGAAAGTCATTTATTCCGGGGAAGTGAGTCCTATTATTACCCCCAATTTACTGATAAGGCAACTGAGGCCCACAGAGGTCAAGTAACTTGCCCAAGGTCATGTACCTTGTAGGGTTGACTCTGGGAAGTGTTCAATGTCCGTTGTGTAGCCCAGGGCCCGGCACATAGTGTGCCAGGCACTCAGTGAGCATCAGCCCCATCCCCAATCCGGTCAGTGACTTCTAGGATGATGTCATCACAGCCAGCACTCCCAGGAACCAGGAGACCTTTCACACACACTGCATGGCTGTGGATGAATCAAGTGTTGTAACCAAAGATTGAGAAAGAGATTAGGGGACTCGGCTCCTGGGGTGGAACTATTAAAAAAGAAAGAAGGCGCTCAGCTCTGCTACAGAGGAGTGAGGAAATAGGGCCCAGGCCTCCTCTTAGATGCTGGGCAAACACCGGGCGAGGGAGCGTCCCTAACCAGCTCAATGTGTCTGCTGTTGGCCATAAAGACGGGGCTTATTGGCGCTATGGTGCCGGGAGAACCGAAGAGTAACAAAATGGCCTCTTCGGAGGGGGATAAAGAGGCAGGTTTATTACCTTCAACAACGAGGGATGCTCAGGACCACAGCCAGCCCCTCCTGATGAGGAGCCACAGCCCACCCCACTGGGATGCGAGGCCACCCTCACCCCACAGTCTCTGGACCTTTGCTCTCAACTGACTCCCCTGGCGGGACCCAGAATGAGCCCCCTAACCTGTGCAATCCTCCACCCTCACCCATCCAGGCACAGTTGCTCCCCGCTTCTTCCGTCTTCCTCAATGCTTGGCTTGACTGCCTTCACTGAAATTACTGGCTGTGGGACCTTGGGCAAGTCATCTCACATATCGGTGTCTCAGCGGCATCATCTGTAAAACAGAGAAATAACAGAGGCCAATTCGTGGGGTCAATGTGGGGATCAAGTGAGGGCTTGTGATGCGCTTGGCCCAGTGTGTGACGCTGAGGAAACCCTCAGGAAAAGTCGCTTATGATGATTATGAACAGTTCGGCCCTCACCGCACGTTGTGTTATAATCTGATGATTTGATGTCCCCGATGAGACCATGGGCTCTGAACTCTCATTTCCTCATAACAACCCATGACATAGTTATTAATGTCCCCATTTTAAAGATGATGACACTGAAGCTCAAGGAGGGCCCCAAAGTCACACAGCTTGTACCAGACAGGAGGCAGGTCCCAAACGTGGACTCTGTGGTCCTTCCACTCTGCTGCAGGACCTCAGCCTGGCCGAGCGGCCTTTGCGGCTCCCAGCTCTGTGGCCTCAGCTTGCGCTCTGTGCAGTAAACAGTTAAAGATACTGCTCCAGGACTCAGGCAGGAAATAATTAACGGAAAGCAGCCTCAGTTTAGGAGGGCTCAGAAGCCAGAAACCAGGTGTGGAGGCCCCTGGGATGTGGGGAGCCAGGGGGACAAGAAGGCTCTGAGCTGTGGGAGGGAGCTGCCGCCACTCCCGGTAGAAGCACCAGCCCCAACTGCTTCATCACCAGACGCTGCTGCTGAGAGGGCATGTGCAGTGATACAGGGACACTCACAGGTACAGAGACACAGAGATACACATGCAGAAACAGACCCCCACACACAGAGGTGCACATGCACACCCATGCACACTCATCCTCCTGCAAGGCTGTGTTAGACGGATTGTACCTGCTTCCTAAGGAGAGAGACTGGGTGCTGTGACCAGAATGCCTGGGGCCTCCTTGTCATATAAGAGAGATTTGGGCAACTGTGGAAAGTTCAACTCACAGGCCAGTACTGCAGTGGGGAGAGGTGGGGTTCCTAGTGTCCTGTTGAGGATAGAGGGTGAGAGATCAGAGAATCTTAGGGTTAGTAGATCTGTTCCCCGCTGACCAGCATCCAGACAATTATATGACCCTCCCCTCCCTAGAGGTTTCAGACTTTCATGGATATCAGATCCACCTAGGGTGCTGATTTAAAAATTCAGACGCCTAGGCCGCCCCATCAGAGATTATTATCCCCACCTGGCAGGAATGGAAACTGAAACCCAGAGAGGTTAGGTAACTTGCCCAGGACCACACAGCAGGGCTGGTATATGGGCACTCTAGTGCCCAAGCTCTGAACCACCATACCAGGCTGTTTCAGGCACGTGCAGACCCAGGTGCAGACATCTGAGGACACACTACAACCACTTGCTGAGGGGAGCAAGATGGGGAGCAGGGTGCAGAGCTGGACACAAAGGTCCAAGACCCCGATCTCAGATCTCTGTTCCCATGTGGGCCAGGAGACTGAGAGAAAAACCTGAGGTCCAACCCCAGCTGCGTGAACTGGCTCGACAAGGCTGCGGAATGCAGAGGCAAGTGCCTAGTGGTCAGGAACACTGGTTCCAGAGTTAGCTGGAGCTGTGTGACCTTGGACAAGTGATTCAACCTCTCTAAACCTGTAGTAGAACTAGGATAACAACAGTTCCCACCACAGGGGGCTGTTGTGAGGATTAAATGAACTAATACATGAAAATTAGCATCTAGAAGTGGCATCTGGGTAGGTGGCAGTTTAGTCTCCTACAGACTCAGCTGTGGGGTAGGGGCTAGGTGCATGGCCAGAGAGCTGTCTGAGGAGGATTGGTCTATTCCTCTTGGCCCATCCTGGGGCAACTTGAAGCCAGTATGATTCATCTTCCCCTCCAGGAGAGGGACAGAAGGGAGGCTAACCCTGGCTCCAGATGCAGCCCAGCTAGATTCTTCTGCCCTGATTGTGGGCTGCCATCTGGATGGACCCGCCAGCCTCAGAGGGCGGTTAATTTACAACCCGTGCTGCTCCTTGTCCATACTGGGCCAGAGCGGCCTCAACCCCCAACCCCTCAGTCTCCCAGCAGAAGAATATGCGAGCACTCCTGGGAACAAGTTCCAGCTCGAGTTCCTTCCTTCCTGCTTCTGTCAACTCCATCCCGCCAAGCTTTGGCCTCCCCCAGCACCTCATCCAACTGGCAAACTTCTGAGGAGAGGCAGGACAGTGAGCAGGCGCTCTGCCCAGGCTGCCTGGGTTCAACCTCCAGAGCTTACCAGCTCTGCAACCTTGGGTAAGTCGCTTAGCCTCCCTGTGCCTCTGTTTCCTCAGCTATACGATGAAGATAATACTAGAAGCCTCTTTTTCAGGATGATGTGGTTATGGGTGTTGCGGAGCTCTGTTCCGCCAGTTCCCGCTGCGAGTCACCGCTGTTCGCTCACCAAGAAACAAGTTGGTCAGGAAGCTGCACTGCAGCTGTGGTGTTGTTTTGTCTTGTTTTGTTTTTGTTTTTTGTTGTTGTTGTTTTTGAGACGGAGTCTTGCTTTGTCTCCCAGGCTGGAGTGCAATGGCATAATCTCGGCTCACTGCAACCTCTACCTCCCACTTTCAAGTGATTCACCTGCCTCAGCCTCCCGAGTAGTTGGGGTTACAGGTGCCTGCCAACATGCCAGGCTAATTTTTGTATTTTTAGTAGAGACAGGGTTTCACCATGTTGGCCAGGCTGGTCTTGAACTCCTGACCTCAAATGATCCACCCACCTCAGCCTCCCAAAGTGCTGGGATTACAGCCTCAAGCCACCGCGCCTGGCCCAGCTGTGGCTTTTAAGGACACCAGAGAAACACTCATGGAGCCAGAGGTGACAAATCATGGAATGAGAATTACCCTAACCAGCCACAAGGAAAAATCCCTGAGGTGTGTGCTGACTTGATCAGAGGCACCAAGGAAAGGACTCTCGAGAGTGACAGGACCAGTTCTGATGCCTCTCAGGACTTTGAGAATCACCCTAAGAAAAACTTGTGGTGGGGTGGGCGCGGTGACTCACACCTGTAATCCTAGCACTTTGGAGGCCGAGGCGGGTGGATCACTTGAGCCCAGGAGCTCAAGACCAGCCTGGCCAACATGGTGACACCCCGTCTCTACAAAAAAATACAAAAATTAACCAGGCGTGGTGTCACACATCTGTAGTCCCAGCTACTCAGGAGGCTGAGGTGGGAGAATCGCTTGAACCCAGGAGGCAGAGGTTGCAGTGAGCCGAGATTGTGTCACTGCACTCCAGTCTGGGTGACAGAGCAAGACCTTGTCTCAAAACAAACAAAACAAAACAACAACAACAACAAAAACTTGTGGTGAAGGTTCTGAGACGCAGGATGTATTCCAGATAAGAACCCACAAGTGACTCATTGACTTGCACGTCTTCCGAGGTTATCAGCTCATTACTTCCATTAGTAATGTGCCCAGGAGTGAAGGCTGAAGTCACCATTGCAGATGCTTAGATCAACTATTGTAATAAATTGATTACTAGTTGTTAAAAAATATATATAGCAGCCACTTCCTAATGCTGTTGTTAGGATTAAACCATCCCATGGACAAAGGTTTCAAGCAGCCCCAGGCACAGGCTACCCGCTCAGTGATCATTCTCAGCTGCTGGAACCCCTGCCACGTGATGGGTGTGGGGGAGGGGTCAAGGTGTCAGGGAAAGGGATTGACTCAAGGCCTGCAGGCCTCAGCCGGGGGAGGAGGAGGGACCTGGTGTGTAACTAACTGGTCATGAGGGGAGAAGGGCCATGGGTGGTGAGGGGAAGGGCTGAGGGTACCCAGAGGAACAGCCAAAGTCAGGACTGTCCTCTAGGGGGAAGGAAAAGAAAGTTTGCACTGACGCTGTTCTGCCTGGCTCCCGCTATTCCTCCTTTTATTCGTTCTTCCCTTTCTGCCCCACTCCTGAGGGAGAGACAGACATGGAGAGAACCATTGTCAGGCTTCACCCCGCTCCCTGGGCAGGCCTCAGGCCACCAACCGTTCTTTTAGGGCCTCCAGCCCTCTAGACAGGCTGGCCTACGACTCCACTGGGACAGTGTGGCCATTGCTGTAGAAGGCGGGGCTGTGTCCCCCTCAGACTGGGGCTCCCTGAGGCAGGGCTGTGTCTCCCCTCAGACTGGGGTTCCCTGAGGGTGGGGCTGTGTCTCCCCTCAGACTGGGGCTCCCTGAGGCAGGACTGTGTCCCCTCAGACTGGGGCTCCCTGAGGACAGGGCTGAGTCTCCTCCCTAGGAGTCACCTCATTTATCTCCTGGAACAAGACTGACCTCTTGGGTGTTCTAGGGAGGGAAAGGATGTTCCATATACTCAAAAATTCCTTTCTTCTTGCCAATAGGTGGGCCACAGAATAGAGCATTAAAGGGCCTGGTAGAAACTGGAAAGACCAGGTAAGGGCCATGGAGTCCACGCTCGGTGGTGAGGGCTGATGGAGGTTATGTTGGGGACACACTCTCTTCCCTGGTCCTGGCCTTGGCCACAGCCAGCAGCTTTCTCAAGCTTGCACCAGTTTCAGGGGACAGGAAGGAGTGTGGATGGCTCCCCAATGCCCAGCCTTCTTAGGAAGGAAGCCTCCCGTGGTGTAGGGGTCTGAAAGACCATCTCCACACAGAAAAACATAGGGATTTATTGAGCTTCAGGGGCTGCCCACTTCGTGTCTGTTGAATAAATAATTGCAAACTCGCAGGCCAGTTCCTCCCCTAGCCTAGACCACTCACCTCTGCCAGCCTCTGTCTTCCCAAATCCGCAGGGCCAGCCTGTGTTCCCCAGTCGGCCCAGCCACACATTGTCTCAACCTCTCTGTCCCCTCACTGCACTGAAGCCCGGCCTCCACTCCAGCCCTCAACCTTGTCACTCATTCAGGAATGCCCAGGCTCCACCACCAGAGACCCTGGTTTAATTGGCTAGTGGTGGGGCAGCAGGACATTGATTCCTTTTCATTCCCCAGGTCATGCTAACACGCATGCTAGCAAAGCTGGGAGTCTAAGCCATGGGCTCCTCCAGAGGAAGGGGAGCTCCCTTTAATCTCTAAATCCTAGTGTCTAGCACTGTGCCTGGCTCATAATGGTGCTCAATAAATGTTTCTTAATCAATGATTGCCCAACAGATGGGCCATCCCCTTCCTGGAGCTGCCTGAAGGTTCCCGGGACTGGAGTCACTCTTCCTCTCCAGCAGGCAAGCCAGTGATTACCTCTGTTAATCTCTGTTGCCAGACAGAGCTGGGTTCAAATTCTGCCACTTCCTCGACCTTGGGTAAGTCAAACCTCAGTTTCCTCACCCACCATTGGGGCTGATAACAGCCCCTCCCTCGGATAGTTGTTTTGAGGCTGGAGAACACTTCTGTGAAGGCTTAGCTCAGGCAGTCTGTGTTAACCTGGGTCCTGGAAGGAAACAGATGGGTCATTCGAACTGTTCAGGAGTTTACCAGAGGGGTTGTTTGCACAGGTGTGGGCTGGGTTGAGGAAAGCAACAAGGAACAATGCAGAACGCCTGGGCCGACTGCGCTAGGGAGCTGGCCATCCATAGGCCTAGAGAGGAGACGGGAGGGAGCGGTCAAAGGCACCCAGAGACAAAACTATGCTGTAGGCCAGGCGCGGTGGCTCACGCCTGTAATCCCAGCACTTTGGGAGGCCGAGGCGGGTGGATCACTTGAGGTCAGGAGTTCAAGACCAGCCTGGCCAAACTGGTGAAACCCTGTCACTACTGAAAATACAAAAGTCAGCTGAGCATGGTGGCAGGTGCCTGTAATCCCAGCTACTCTGGAGGCTGAGGTGGGAGAATCACTTGAACCTGGGAGCTGGAGGTTCGTGTGAGTCGAGATCATGCCATTGCACTTCAGCCTGGGCGAAACAGTGAGACTCGGTCTCAAAAAAAAAAAAAGAAGAAGAAAGCTATGCTGTAGGAGAGGGGCCATGACAGGTACCATGGACACTGAGGAGGCAGCCACTGCCATCCCAAAATATCTACCCCAACCTCACTCACCTTCCTCCCTCCAGTCTCCAACCATTGGGTAATACCACCCAGAGAAGATCCCAGGATGCGATCCACAGAGTCAGCCTCCCGGGGCACAGTGCAGGGCAGAAGAGGGTGGAGAGGGGATTTGGAGGAGCAAACGGAAGGTCTCCAGCACTGACATCGGCCAGCGCTGATTAAATAGTATTGCTATTATTACTGTTCATTTGGCCCGTGAACCCTCTTGTGATGTCTGACCTTGATATTTAACTTGATATTTAACTGTATTGTATGTACACATGGGGTCTCGCTGGCATAGCAGATGGCCTAAGGGCGGGACCAGGCCCTCGCAGCAGGTGCAGCAGGTGCCCCGAGCACACTGGAGGAAGAAAAGACTACGTCTTTGCACCACAGCACACTTCCACGTTCAGCCACAGGCGTTCACGCTTTTGACAAGCCATCAAATGGCTTTTCAATAGCAAGCTTCATTAAAATGGAAGCACATTGCTCTAGTATGCAGATGGGGCCACTTTATTACTTTTTAATTTGTTTACAGAAAGCCCATGTTTGGTGTACACCATCTTTGCAAATAGTAACAAATGGGCATGTTCGCTGCCTCCAAAGCTGTGGTGTCCCTGGATAAATAGACCGAAACCGTGTTGGAGCACTGCGCTTGGTTACTCTTAATAGAATCTGACACGCTCTTCAAAATGTGCGGAAGGCTGGAGGGAAGGGGGCCACCGTGTGTGTGGCGTGTGACTTTGGGCTACTCTAGTCCCTCTCTGGGCCCTCTTTTTCAATCTACACAGTAAGAGACCAGGCCCAAATAGAGCCTTTGCAGCTCTCCTCTTCCACGACTTCAAGATTTCTCTACCTTTACCATCCTGGGAGCTGCAAACTTCCTGAACCACCCGCCTCCCAACTCCCAAAGGAAGCCCTCTCCACTCAAATGAGATAAAACTTACAAATTACCAAATTCATTTTGAAAATGGGTCAAATTGAATGGAGAATACTTAATGGAGCATAACTATTCAAGTGGCAGTTAAACACTCATGCGATAGACCCCAAAGCACCAATATTCTCAAACTGGGCAGGACCCTCCAATTCCAGTTTCATTCATTATTAGCTGTGCAGTGTTGCTTAACCTCTCTGTGCCTCAGTTTCCTCACTGGTAAAGTGGGGATTGTAACGATACCCTCCACCTGGGTTGTCGGGGGCATTTGATTCCTTTTTGTGGTTTATTTTGAGGCAGAGTCTTTCCCTGTCACCCAGGCTGGAGTGCAGTGGTGCGATCACGGCTCACTGCAGCCTCAAACTCTTGGGCTCAGGGGATCCTCCCACCTCAGCTTCCCAAGTAGCTGGGACTACAGGTACGCACCACCACCACTTCTGACTAAATTTTTTAAAGTTTATTTTTAGAAATGGGGTCTCACTAAGTTGCCCAGGCTGGTCTCAAACTCCTGGCCTCAAGAGATCTTCCTGCCTCAGTCTCCCAAAGTGCTGGGATTCCAGGCATGAGGCACTGCACCTGGTGGGGATTCAATTCTTCTAACCATTCAGAACAGGTATGGCATCAGCAAATAGTCAGTAACTGTTAATTACTGTCATTGCTCGTATGCACGGTAGCAGTAGTACTTCCATTAAAGAGAAAGGACTTGGGACTATCTGTGTTACATAAAGTGGCCCTTTCAGCGAATCTGTCCTGTCCTGACCACACCCAAGGAAGGATGCTTGCCCTTCAAGTCACTTTCTATCACACTCCCCCAGTTTCTTTTTTTCAAGGCACTCGTCATCATGAAAAAAACCCTTTTTATATATCTTCCTATTTGTTATCAGTCTCTCTCCCTCTCACCATGGGCTCCATGAGGGCAGGGACATGGTGTTACTCATGGCTGTCTCCCCAGTGCCTAGAACAGCATTTGGCGGTTTCTCCATAAATGTTTGTCAAATGGATGAACGTCTATATCTGCAAAGTGTGTGGCGTTGCGCAGACATGAGCTCTGGGAACGAAGATGCTTGTTACAAGGGCACTGGTGAAAGTCGGGCCCATGTGGAAGCCACAGTACACACAGGCACCCCTGACCTCTGAAGTCTGGATTCTTGGAACTATCCATTAAGTGGATTTATAAAACAAGATCAGAAAAGAATGCAAGGAACAAAACAATATCCTAATCCCTTTATCTCCTGGGCCTCCCCTCTAGGCCTTGGATAAGGTGACATCTTGTCCTGAAAAAGGGTTCCCAGGGTGCAGAGGCTGTGTGGTGAGGAGGATATGCCATTTTGGGTGACCGGCATGTTACAGTTTTAAAAGTTATCTTGGAGCCATCATCTCACCTGAGATCTCCTTGTGAGAACGGAAAACCCCACGCCCTCTCGGTGGTGTTGCCCCCCTTTTACAGATGTGGAAGCCGGGGGAAGAGGCAGAACTGACTCGCCCTTCTGACAGCCTACCCGCAGCTCCTGCTGATAATACCTCATGGCCTCCTCAGAAAGGAGTATTAATAATCCCGCTAAGGCAAGGGACAGGATTTGTGCATTTCAAATAAGTGTTCAGCTGTAGGAGAATGAAACTAAAAGGAATGGGCTATTCTCAGTTAACCAGTGTATACTATTAGCCAGAAACACACACACACACACCCCGACCCCAACAGTCTGGCTGGAAGTATACCTTAAAGGTCATCCCATGGGGTGCCCTCAGAATTTCAGAAAGTATATGTCTCTAATTGATCCCTCTAGCAAAGATGCAGGAGACAACATGGTAAAACAAAAAGGCCACTTCTCCTGAGAAGGCTTCAAAGGCATTCTGTTATTATCATTCACAGTAATAACACTCAACACTTAATAAGTTTGCACTAACTATGCACCAGGTACTGTTTTAAGCCCTTCAGACCACAGCAACTTTGTGTTGTATTATTTTCCCCACTTTTTTTTTTTTTTTTTTTTTTGAGTTTGAGTCTGTCGCCCAGGCTGGAGTGCAGTGGCGCAATCTCAGCTCCTTGCAACCTCCACTTCCTGGGCTTAAGCAATTCTCCTGCCTCAGCCTCCCGACATAGCTGGGACTACAGTATTTTTAGTAGAGACAGTTTCACTATGTTGCCCAAGCTGGTCTCAAACTCCTGACTTCAGGTGATCCACCCATCTCAGTCTCCCAAAGTGCTGGGATTACAGGCATGAGCCGCTACTCCTGGCCATTTGTCCCACTTTAAAATGAGGACACGGAGGCGCAGAGAAGTGAAGGGGCACCCTCAAATTAACAAAGCTGGTAGGTGGCAGAGCCAGGATTCACATCCAGGCAGACAGGCTCTTGGGCTCACACTCTTCACTCTTACAGCCTGTTGTCTCTCCAAGGGAAAAATCTTAGGAAATTGTTTAAAAAGTAAAAATATACAGTATGGTATGGTTTGGCTGTGTGTCCCCACCCAAATCTCATGTTGAAATGTGATCCTGAGTGTTGAAGGTGGGGCCCGGTGGGAGGTGATTGGATCATAGGGGTGGTTTTTAATGATTAAGCACCATCCCCCTAGTACTGTCTTATGAGATCTGGTTGTTTAAAAGTGTGTGGCACTTCCCCCTTTGCCCTTTCTCTCCTGCCACCATGTGAAGAGGTGCTTGCTTCCCCTTCACCTTCCTGAGGCCTCCCAGCCATGCTTCCTGTACAGCCTGCAGAACTGTGAGTCAATGAAACCTCTTTTCTTTATTAACTACCTAGTGTCAGGTAGTTCTCTATAGCAATATGAGAACAGACTAATACATAGCAATATAGTAAGAATCCATCTTATTGCTAAAATTTTAAATCACAAAGATAATTATTAGTAGTGAAAGTGCATGACTGTCCTGTTGGCTGTAAAACCTTCCATGTAATAGCATTATCGGCAAGTGAGGCTACAGAAGATGGCCCAATATTTTGGCTGGTGGACATGATGGAAAGAGCATTTGGCCCATGGTTATAAAACATGTGTCCCAGCATGATTACTCCTGGGTCTCAGAAATGGTACACTCATCTCACCCCCGCTGTCATTTTACATATAAAGTATGTGAAGCCCAGAGAGGTTAGGTGACTCACCAGAGGTCACCCAGCAAATTATGGGGAAACCTAACCACTCAATTCAATGAATGCTTAACGTCACGTCTACCATTTGATTGAGTTATGTTCTTTGCATTAGAAGCCAGAGAGAAGCCCAATGCCAGATCAGGATGGGCCAAGTTAACCTGCAAAGCGCTAGAACCAATTCCTTCCAGGGCTCCAGTCACAGCCCAGGGCTATTTTCTGCCTAAGTGCAGCTGCTGCTGTGGGGTAGTCACTTAAGAGTTTTAGCCCTTGGCTCTCCTCAGGAGAGGAAAGAGGAAAGACCAGACGCCTACTGATCCTTTTATGCGAGGGCCAATGAATACCTCACACCTTTCAGAAACTTCCAAATAACCCTCTGCCTTCCAATAATTCTAGGAGAATGGAAATTGACTCCCACCTGCCTCTCCTACCACCATTCAAGCTAATGGCTCGGGGAAAGGCCAGGGACCGCTTCTCTGTGTGTCTGCAGCCTCCTCCTCCTCACAGGCCCAGGATATTGATCATCTCCATCAGTGAGGTCACAGGACTGGGTGGGGAGGAGGCAGCTGCCCTGCAGGGGAACCTGAAGACAGCGATCTCCAGCCATGCAGCTGGGAAGTGGGGAGAGCAGAAGAAGGGGGACCAGGAGCCTCTCTGAGGGTCTGTCCTGGAGGCTTTCCAGTGAGGTGGCAACGGCTTATTACAGCTAATTTCCTTCCCTTTGCTAGAACCAAAAATCCACAGGGTTTTTGCTGCATATTTGTGTATCTGGCACTCTCAGCTCACCTCCCCTTGGGGACCATAAGAGATGCAGAGGAAAGAAACAACATGGTCTTCCATAATTTCAAAGTCAGTTCCAGAGTTAATAATAAATTAAGAGCTGGGGGCGGGGTGGAAGCCTAGATGTGGCAGACCCGCTCTTGCAGCATAGACCAGCCCCTCTGGGAACACCTTCTGGAAGTCAGCAGGGAAAGTAGGTGCCCTGGGGACCGAAGATGCTGAGGTGGCTTCCCTACTGTGGCAGGCTTCCCCCTGGACCTCAGGTTTCTGTGGTACCCACGCCTGTGGGTGCCCACACCAGGATGGATGGGGATGGAGGTGGGAAGAACTGGAGAGCATTCTCTTCCACTTCTCCCCGGAGCAGACACCAGCCCCATCAGGGCACCCAGTAGTCCCACGGTCTCTGAGGAGGGGGGGCATGGCTGTTTCAGAGAGAACAGGGAGACTTCTCTCCCTGGAAGACGACTGAACCCACTCACCTCTGAGGAGGTTTCCAGACCAGCCGCCATGCCAGTTGGAAATCCAAGAGTCCCAAATGCTTGTGTGATTTTGTTATTCATTCTTTAGGTCCTAGGAAGACTATCTCCCAGACTAGAAGCTTCCTGGAGACCAGGGCCTCTGACATCTGACTGGAAGCTCAATCAGTTCTTGTCAGAGCTAGAGCGTGAGGGGACTGGGGAGCAGCAGGGAGGATACTGGGCAGGTTTTGCCCCAAGAAGGTGGAGTGGAGGGTGGACAAGATCACTGCCCTGAAACATCTGAAGGGCGGTCCTGTAGGCATAGAGTTCACACCTAGGCCAACAAGAAGAGCTAGGATGAATGAGAGATGACACAAGGGACGCGACTTGGGATCCAGAAAAGGGTGAACTTTCTGGGAGTGGCTCAGCAAGAGGCAGTGAGCCTTCCACTGCGGGGGCGGGGGTGCTTCTTGAGAGGGGTCTGGAGCACAAGGTGGTGGTCAGACCAGGCGGCTGTTAAGATCATTACCAAGCCCAAGAGTCAGTCCATGATGGATAGATGTTCTGGTCTCTTCCGCCCCTACACCTAGAGCTCCCCCTCCTGACCACACAGAGAGGGACCAGAGGCAAATGTGCAGGAGGACACAGGAACCCAATCCCAGCCAGGGAGGCCGCCAAACAAATCAGTCAGGCAAACAGCCACAGACAGAGGATGGACACAGCGGTGGCTGGTGTGGGGATCTGTCCTCCTCTTCCCCACCCCATGGCCTAGAGGACAGTCCCCGTGTCTGCCAGTTGAACAGGCTAATAAGCAGGAAAATCAGTCTTCCCTGCCAATGGAGAGAGTGTTCTCTCCTCTCCACTGCAGGGGAGCGAGGCCTCAGCTCATCCTGCGTGCTACAGGCGACCCACTCATTCTTCACAAGGAAAATGGAACAGCACAGAGCCAGGGTGTGACTTGCCCACAGCCACACAGCTCACACGGCTGGTAAGAGGAAGGGGTGAGGCAGAGCCCAGGACTCCTACCCTGCTGCCAGCCAGTATTCTTTCTCCTGCCCTTGCCTGCCCCTGTGTCACCATCTGCTCCTACAGCAATTGGGATTCCTTTTAAAACATATGTTCATCTCAGGCAGGTCCCAAAGTGGATGGAGAAATGATATATATGTTCTTTGCTGGCCCAGGAAGAGCTGGCAGAATGAGCTCTTGACATTTCTGGGATACCAGAAGCATTCCTGGGATGCATGGTCCCCATGCTTCCTTCCCACTACCATATTCTTTCCCGAGAACTGCGGAAGCATGGATTTGTCATTCTTCTCCTCCCTGTGCCCATCTGCTTCCTTCCAGGAGCCCCTCCACACCGTGAAGGCCAGGCCAGCTCCTCCAGTTCCTGATGGGCTGTTAACAAGAAACTTGGAGGCCAGACCTCTACGCACACTGCTGAGGAGACCAGGGCAGTTCAGGACTGAACACAGCCAGACGTGTTCAGCACAGACCATGACCTCTCCCCGCCTGCGAGGAACAGGAACTAGTTCTGGAACTAATCCACATCTGAACCCAGACCCCTGAAGTCCACCCTCCTTCACCCACCAAAGCAGACAGCTCCGTCCCACAGACTGGGCCCCTCCTCCACTACCCAGACACTGTCTGAGGCTGGAGACTGGAGGCAGTGACCTCTGGGGATCCCTTGCCTGAGGTTTCTGGTTCCATCAATCCCAGGGAGCTGGAGAAGGAGAGCGGATTTCCCTCCAGGACTCCCGCGGATACCGACCTGAGCACATCAGCTAAAGTCCTCGCAGCAGCGCGATCACAGGCTCCAGAACAGGGCCTGAGGGTCCTGTCCCCTCCCCCACCCCTGCCCCTCCTCTCAGACCCAGGGCAATTTCCCTACAAGTGTGCTCACGCTGGGCCCTCTGAGCCACGGCGCCAATTGACTGGATTTCAATCAGAAATCCATCTCCCTTAAGGACCGCTTTGGATAAAAGCAGAAGTAACCTGCAATCTAGATGCTGATGCCAAGCCATAATGGGGAAGCCGGAGAGAAGCCGGGACCAACTCGGCCTCGGCCCCAGCCCCCAGCTAGGACGAAATCAGGCCTCAGCTGAAGCGGACTCAGCTTCCAGGGCCGGAGGAAAAGAGCCTGAGTTCCCTCCATCTCCACCACCAGCTGCCACAGGCTAAATCCTCGAGCCTGCCGATGGGGTTAGCCGGCTGCTAGCCGTATTAACAGTCGGCCAGGGGCCGGGGACCAGTCTTGCACCCCTGGGCAGGCCCTCTGTGTGGTTCCCAGCGCGCGCCCAACAAAGGCCCTTACAGGCCGGCTAAGGAGGGTCTGGGTGTCCTTAAGAGCCAGGAGGAGCTGCGGGCTCAGCACTTGTTCCCACCTACCAACCCCCAACCTCATCGCCAGCTGCCGCTTCTGCCCCTGAGTCCTCTCCGGGCTATATTGCGGTCAGGAAAGGGTCACTCCGAGAGAGCGGGGCTGCTCCAATGCCCCTCCCCGCGCCCCGGCGCCTCCAGACCCCGCACCGCGGGCGGGTCTGTAGGGACAGGAGGGACCCCGTGGAGCGCTGTTGGCTCTGGTGCGCAGCACGAACAGCCTCCCTGGTAAATAATGCACGCCTCCCGGGCCAGGCTGCAGCAGGTAGTGTATCAAAGTAATATCGCGCTGCGAATTGCAGTGTAATCGCCGTAATTTAGGGCCCCGTGGGTGAGCCCGTTTCGGAAGGGCTGCGCGCCCGGACGGGCAAGGTGACTTGAGCGTCTGCGCCGGCTTTGACCTCTGGATTTCCTCCAAGCTAAGTGAGCCCATAAAAAATGGAGAAGCCCAGGCTGTCTCCCAGCAAATGGGGTGTGGGCAGAGAGATTGTATTATCTATCCAGACCCAGCGAGATGGATGCACCTGCCGGGAGAAAAGCGATGTCACTGCGCGCACAGCCCTGCAGGTTGGGTATCCACGTGCGGCGCCCATCCTCTCCCAGGTGGCCGAGAAGGCCGGGCGATGTGTCGGCTGCGCCCTGCCAGGAGCTAGATGTGTTCATTAGGACTTGGGCGGCCCCTGCCGCCGTGAGCTGGAGGATCCGTGCCTCCCACGAGCTGCTCAGCAACCACCTTCCAGGGTCCCCAGGACCTGACTGTGCCATGGCCGCTCCTCCTCCCTCCTGTTGTGCTGGGAAGTTGGGGTATTAATATTCCTGCCCAGGGCCTCCTGGGGGCCTGCTGCTCGTCTCCCCTCCCCCAGTTCTGCCAGGGAAAGTCATTCTGGGGTGGAGAGATGATAGCAGGAAACGTGTTTGCAGGCTCCCTTCTAACTTCTTGATGGGAGCCAGCTGGAAGCGCAAAAGCTGTGTTGTTCCTCTGTGCTCTGCTCCTGGTGACCTAGAAGGCAATAATCATGAGCCTGTCTCAGGAAAGACAAAGAAACGGAGAAACTTACTAGGGGCGGCAGCCCCCTCACATTGCATCAGCAGAGAGCCTTGTGTCTGCGGCCCCACCTCGGTGCCAGGCAGGGTGTTCTGAGTATCTTTAGAAGCCCCCGCCCCCACCCCATGCCTAATTCCCCGGATCCAGGAGTTACTGGTTCCTCCTCACCCATCTCTAAATCATTTTACGTCCCTCATTGAAGAGCTGGGGCAGACACCCAGGCTTCCTAGTCTGAGAATCTGCTGATATTCCCCAGCCCTGTTCCACACCCACCTCCAGCTTTTCCTTTTGCCTAGGTGGTGGGCTCTGAGCTAGTAGGGACCTTGGAAACCAGCAGTTCTGGTTAAACAAGCCAGAGTGCATCCTTCCTGCAGAACATTCTGCAGCAAGAATGAGGGAGATTTATGTGTATGGGGACATGGAAAGATGTCCAGGATATATTGTTAAACAGAAAAAGCAAGTTGCAGAATAGCATGTAAAGTACAGTCTCATTTGTGTTACATTTTAAATAAAGGCTATATATACTCACATGCTTGCATATGCATAGAAAATGTCTGGAAAGATAAAAAGAGACTGTTAGCAATGGTTGTCCCACAGGATACGGAGAAGCAGAAAGGGACTTTAACCTCTCATCTTACTGTTATGTACTGTTAAATTTTTTTAACAATTGTATTACTTTCATAATTTAAACATAAATCTTTCCCCTCCCCCCCACAAAAAAACAGCAATCTCTCAGCGTAACCCCTTCTTATGAAACTGAGGCCCAGAGAAGGAAAAGGACTTTCCCAAGTTGCACAGCACTTATAGCTTGGCCTCAGCCCTGGTCCTGCCCTCTCCTCACCCCAGGCACACAGCTCTGCCAGCCAGACCCACCAGACCCATGAGGGAATCATGAACCCCCGCGTCCCAGAGCAGGAAGGGCCCCTGACTGGGGTGCGACCTTACTTGAGGGAGCAGTCAGATAAAGGCAGGGGATCCCAAGACGAGAATTAGAGACGGATTTGGAACCTGGCTGGACGGCCTGCACTTGCCCGTGACCTTATCCAGCCACCACCAGCCCAGTCTTCTGACACAGCTGGCTTCTCTTGGTCCAGGGTTGGCCGGGGTAGGGACTGAAGGTTCATGCCTAGGGTGACCTACCATCTCGATTTGTCCAGGACTGAGCGGTTTCCTGTGACATGGGACTTTCATTGCTAAAACTGGGCAATCCCGAGAAAACAGGAACAAGCTGGTCACCTTTGTCTTGCCAGACATGTCCGCAGCAACCTGCTAAGAGCCTGGCAAGGACACCTCTGGGTAACTCAAGGGCAAAGATTCTAGAAGGTTGTCTCTGGGCGGAGAGAGCCAGCCCCTGCTCTGACTTTTCTGAAAAATATGAAGCTGCAAGAGTTAATTTACATTTTGTCAGTTGTGCTTTCTCCTTGCATTCATCCACACACATGCACACACACACACACACACACACACACACACACACACACACACCCCACTCCTAGTCTCCCTTAGTCTACTGAGAGGCATGTCCACCGGGGCCCAGAGATACCACCCAGAGCCCACTGAGTCTCTTTGAGCAACATAATCCTCAAGACATTGTAGAGCCTATAATTACACATGGGATGCGGCGCGATTTCTCATCTTTCCCTCCCCACCCCAGGAGACAAAAAGGAAATTTCACACCCTAGTGAGCCAGGCTCATCTTTTCCTCTTTGATGCCAGCCTGGGGTTAAAAAGCAGGGACAGATGACACACACCTCCTCTGGGGCCTGATTCCTTGGCTGATTTTGAGATTCAAAGCATGCATCTTAAAGATCATAATCTGATTGTGCTATGCCCGCCTTCCCGGCCGATTAATGGCCTCCTGGCTTCCGCACTGCAGCACCCAGTGCTCTGCAGAAAGCCACCTCCCACACCCCAGCCCCACCTGAGTCTGGCAACCCAGAGCAGAAAAGGCTAAGGCTAAGCAGGGGGCGTGTCAAGGAATGAACAGAGATCTAAGTTCAAGTCCTAGTCCTGTCGCTAGCTAGCTGTGTGACTTTAGATAAATTGCTTGCCCTCTCTGGTCTTTGATTTCCTCACCATGAAATGAAGATATTGACCTACACGGTCTCTAAGGCCCTTTAGACCCGATAAACTAGACTTCCTTGGTTAAAACCCTGACTTCTCCTTCTAGGTGGGTAAACTTGGGCAAGTTTCTTCACTTTCCTATGCCTCTGTCTTCATCCACCTCATTGTGTTGTAGTAAGAATTAAGTGAGTTAACATTTTAAAAGTGCTGAAAATGGTGCCTGGCACATGCCAAAGCACTTGTGGCAGGGACATTGGTGCTCTGTCTTTATACCCCTGGCACTCACTAGTCCCATGCCTGGCTCTTGAACTCCAAGCACCTGTGGTTCTCTGCCCTGCCTGATACGTTTCTTTGATTCCCACACTCCTACCCTGTCACGCCAGTGTCCTTGCCCTGAGCTCCAGGCAGGCTGGAAGTACAAGGAGTTTAAATGACTCAGAGTAGCCCTCAACCTGATAACTGTAGGGAGTTGGCATATAAATACCCCAGCAGTCCCTCTGAGATAGCTCTGAGGCTTGTTCTGCACAGCCCCACAGAGGTACAGCAGGATTGAGCCCTGTGCCCAGGAGGCTAACTGCTCATTCCCACACCTTTCACTGTCTTCCTTCCTGCCCCGGCTTCCCTACCCAGTGCTCCCCAGGATCACTCTCCAATAAACTACTTGCACCCAAATCCTTCCCTCAGTTATTACTCTGTGCTAATGCACTTTACAAATGTACCTTTGTTCTTTTTTTCTTTTTTTTTTTTTTTTTTTTGAGACAGCATCTCACTTTGTCACCCACACTGGAGTGCAGTGATGCAATCATAGCTCACCACAACCTTCAATTCCTGGACTCAAGAGATCCTTCCACCTCAGCCTCTCAAGTAGCTAGAACTAAAGACATGAGCCACCACGTTTGGCTAATTTTTAAATTTTTGGTAGAGGTGGCGTGTTGCTATGTTGCCCAGGTTGGTCTCAAACTCCTGTCCTCAAGTAATCCTCCTGCCTCGGCCTCCAAAGTGCTGAGATTACAGGGATGAGCCACTGTGCCTAGCCTACCTTCGCTCTTCAAAGCACCTGAGAAGTGAGTGTGATTGTGCCCATGTTACAGATGTGGAAACTGAGGCCAGTAGAGGCTAAATGCCTTGCCCCAGACCACACGGCAGGTGAGCGGCCCAGCTGGGATTTGAAGCCATGTCTGTCTGACTCCACAGACTCTCCATCTCCATCCGTCTCCCTCTTTTCCCTCTGAGGGGCTGGACCTTGCTTCAGAGACGGAAACCTCATGCCTTCAGAGGTACAGCAGCAGCTCCTTTGCTCTAGGCAGAGAGCAGAGGCACAGGGCTAGGGCCATCTGTGGTATTTTCTCCCTTGCCAGTCACACTCATAGAACCCTTGGGTGGCACAGTCCCAGGCAGAGCAGTCAGGCACTTGGTACCACAGTCCCAGTTTACATGCAGACACGTGGAAACCCTTGAGGGAAAGTGGCCTCCCAAAGTGCCAGGGTTGGACCGAGCTGCTGCCTGCCCCAAGGTGGTGCAGCACTTCCTGGTCCCCAGCTGAGCCCCCGTCTCAGCCCCTGCAAGTGTGTGCTGATGGCAAGAGCAACAGGCCATATGCTGAGACTTGGGGAGCCAAGCCTCACATCATCCCCTCAGCGTAGAGAGCTCACTTCAGACCTGGCCTTATTATAGTTTCTGGCTTTGTACATATCAATAGCTTTTATAGGCACATGGTTTCAAATCCACAAAAGCCTTCCTCTTTTCCTGTGCCCCAGCTTTCCTCTCTGAAGACAACAGCCACTGTCACTGATCTGCTATGAGTCCTTCCAGAGATAGTCTATGCACAGACAAGCACATAAAATGCAGTCCTTCCAGAACATTCTTTTTCTCTAGAACAAAATGTCTTGGAGATCTTTCTGTGTGAGTACAGAAAGAACTTCCTAATTCCTTTTTAAAGCTATATAGTATTCCAGTGTATTTATGTCCCATAATTTATTTAACTAGTTCTCAGTGAATGGAAATTTGAGTTATTTCCAATCACTTACTAATATAAATCTTGTTCATAAGTTATTTTACACACTTGGAAATATAACTGTATGAAAAATAGCTAGAGATAGAATTACTGGTACAAGAGGAATGCACATTTGTAATTTTAAAAGATGTGACCAACGGACCTCCAAAGGTGCTGAGCCATTTACACTCCCACTAGTTATGTGCTGTGCTGAGGCCCAGCTGCATGCCAGGCATGGGTGTGCATTATCGACTTTGGTCTCACTACATTCCTGGGGGGTGGCACTATTATCCTTATTTGATGAGAAAATTGAGAGAGTTCAATTTTGCCCAAGAAGACCCAATAAACCTTTTATTATTTCATTACATGCTAGGGTCTGTGCTTTACATTTATTATCTTATTTAACCTTCATAACAGCACTATGAGGTAGGTACTTTTACCACCACCGCTCATTTTCCAAGTGAGTCTAGTATTGGAGCTCAGAGAGATTATGTAGCTTTCCTAGCATCACACAGCCAGTGGTAAGTGGCAGAACCAAATGTGAGCCTGGGCTCTCCCTGCTCCCACCAGGAGTCTCTCACTGGCTTCCTGCTTCCTGCCTTATGTGTGCCTCAAACTCCTCTAGTTTGAGGGACTCTGCACAAAGCAGAGTCCCCTGGAAGCATCAGAGAATCGAGGAGTCAGTGATTGCTAGAAGGTAAGAGCTGGAAAGGATCATGAAAGGGGCAGGGAGGGTGGGACCGTAAATACGAGGGGTGGTTGCCTCGATGTTTGGGAGAGGTGGGGCTGCTGGGATGCTAGATTGTTGTACCCTGCCTGGGATATTCCTTCCCCCCACATGTCCATAGTGCCCCCTATTGAGAAATTCCGCATTTCATTTTGCAGATGCAGAAATAAAGGAAGGATCCCCTTGGAAAAGGCACAAGAGTCCTGCATTGGAGGCAAAGCCAGGACGAGAAATTGCTCTGCCGGGAATCTGGGTCCCACGCCTCCAGGACCAGCACTCTGAACTCTGCGTGGGGCTGCCTCCTGCACAACTAGAAATAAAGTGAACCAGACCAAGCAGCCTTCGTGTGGGAGGAGGGCTCACTTACCAAGCACCTGCTGGATACACATAATCATTTAAGTTCCATGATAGCTCTATCCCTTTACAGAAGAGAAGATTGGCACTAAGTCCCCCAGCTTGGCACTAAGGAGGGTGTCGGAAGGCAGATTTTGGGAGGCCTGAAACCCAAGCAAAGGGCTTTATGTTGACTGTGATATTGAGTACAGTGAGTTAACAGGGCTCTAGAAACAGGTTCTTGAACCAGGACATAACTTACATGACTTGATCAAATTTGTGCTTTAGGACACTCACTCTGGTGGCAGTGCTTTGCACATGCCATTCCCCCTGCTTGGAATGCCCTTCCCAGACTTGTGTGCCCCAAGAACTGCAGCCCGAAGCTCTCTGTGGAGCATCCCCTGAACCCTGATCCCCCCGAAGGCAGGGGCTGGGTTTTAGCTTTTCATCCCCAAGCTCTGGTCTAGTGTGGGGCACATCATGGGAGCTTCATAAATGTTTACGGGATGAAGGAATGGAGTCATGAAGGCCTGACGGAGACAGTGGCAGCGGGCAGCAAAGGGAAATGTGAGAACAAGGGAAAGGAAGACGGACAGGGCCCCTTGACCGGTTAGATGTGATGATAACAGCTTGTACCTTTTATAGCAACTGTTGTATACCAGTTTTTATAAGGGAGGCACTATTAGCACCTGCATTTGACAAATGAGGAAACTAAGACTCGAAGAGGGTACACAGCTAGTTGGTGCTTGAGGTCATATAACTCGCAAGCGGTAGAGCCAAGCTTTGAACCCAGGCAGGCTAACCCAGGATTCATGCTCTTAACTTCTGGTCTGTTCTGTACAACTTACAAGGACAAGCAGGTAGCAAAGTCAAAACCATCCATCCTGGAAAACTGGATAATGATGCTCAGAGTTCTGGGTCTTCTGATCTCTCATCTGTTGCACTGTCTGCCAGGTGACCCCCTCCCATTCATCACCTCCTTAAAGGCTCAGCCCAACACCCACCAGGATCCAAGCTCAGTCTCCACAGAATGTGCTGCCTGGACAGAGACTCAGTGTGCAGACATGGGGGTGGGGGACATGTGGGAGCGCAGGCAGGAATCTGGGTCCCACTCCTCAGGCTCTTGGCCTGCCCCAGCAGGCTCCAGGCAGGAAGCCAGTCCAGCCTGCTGTGCCCTCTCTCTGCTGCGCCTCCTCCCTCACCCAAGTCACACTCCACACGCTCAGGTTCCTTTGTGGTGGGTGTTTTGATTAATTTTATTCTAATTAATTCAGTAATCTCAAGCTGTTTGCAAAATCTTGCACCGAGCGCTGCTCTGTGATGGATCTGCAGAAGAGGCTACAGACAAACACCGGATTCATGTCATTTCTCCATTGGCGCTATATATATCTTACGGCTGGGAGAGAGTGGGCTGGGGGAGAGCAGCAGGACACTGCCTGCCTGTCAGCTTTTCACTGTCATTCCCCAAATGCCCTCTGTTTGCCTGCGGCCAGGGCGTGGGGTCTGTGGTTGGGGCACAGGGACCCCGAAGGCTTTCCTACAGGCAGGCGGGCTTGGTGGCAGGGCTTTGAGCCCTACTCTGCCTCTTCCTCTTTGTGGAGCCTCGGATGGTTTGCTTAACCAGCTTCAGCACCCTCACCTAGAAAACGGAGATGAGCCAGGCACAGTGGCTCACGCTGTAATCCTAGCACTTTGGGAGGTTGAGGTGGATGGATCACAAGGTCAGGAGTTCAAGATCAACCTGGCCAAGAGGGTGAAACCCCATCTCTACTAAAAATACAAAAATTAGCCAGGCGTGGTGGCAGGCGCCTGTAATCCCAGTTACTTGGGAGGCTGAGGCAGAAGATCACTTGAACCCAGGAGGCGGAGGTTGCCGTGAGCCAATATCACGCCACTGCACTCCAGCCTGGGCAACAGAGCGAGACTCCATCTAAGAACAACAAAAAACAAACAAACAAAAAAGGAAACAGAGATGAAATGCTTTCCCTGGCCACCTCAGAGGCATTCAGAGCTAGCTGGAGTATGGGGACAGGCTTGGGAAACCGAAAAGACCTTAGAGTACTGCTAATGTCTTTACTGGAGAAGCCGTAGAAGGTGATGGGGAAGACTCAAACCAGATTTCCTGGGTTTGAATCCTGCCTCAACCTCTTACTAGTGGGAAACTTTGCAGAGGTTACTTCACCTCTCTGTGCCTCAGTTTCCATGCCTGTAAAATAAGGATGAAAATAGCACCCATCTCAGAGGGTTCATATCAGATTAAATGAATATGAGCAAAGCTTTTAGAGCAGTGCTTGGCATGGAGTCAAGCACTATACAGGATAACTATTATTATGGTTATCTTAGTTGTCTTCATCCCTTCAAAATCTTCCCAGTGCATTGTAAATGCCTTCTCTGGTTAGCCAGAACGCACCTTGCACTCCAGTCTCAAAGCACACATCCTTCCCTCATTTCTCTGAATGTGTTAGTATTGGCCCATAACTTGTTTCCTCTCCAAGTGGCCAATATCTCTCACCCTAGGTCCGTAACTCCCACCATGGTAGGATTAAGGGGGCTTGGTCCATGAGTGTTCCGGTAGTCCTATCCAAAGGGACTTGGAGGCAACAAGATGATTAGAAGGGAGCTCATCTTAAAGCTGAGTCTGCTAAGTATACACATTGATTTTACTTAAAATCCAAATACAGGAAGGTTTTCAAAAATTGAGGCAATGTCAATTATGTATATGAAGGGTTATTTTTCTTTTCTATGGAGGGACATTGGGAGGGACACATGGAAATGGGGGACATCCCTCCCAGTACACTTTTGGCACCTGTACTCATGCCATGAAGAGGAAAACAACTGACCCAACCAACGGGGCAATGGAACAGGGTGGGAAGTGATGCTGTAGGTGGGTAGTCAGGGAAGGCCTCTCTGAGGAGGTGTCAAGCCCTGAGAAAAGGGAGAAAAGCCCATTGTGTGACAATATGAGTAAAGAGCACTCCAGGAAGAGCATACAGTGTGCAAAGGCTTGAGGCAGGAATGAGCTTAGGGGTATTTGGGAGACAAAGAACAGCAGCTGATGGGGACAGCAGGATAAATGACAGTGACGAAGCCACAAGGTCCAGGCCAAGGGCTATCAGCCATAATAAGGAGCTGGATTTCATTCTAAAGGTGCTGGGAGCCTTTGGAGAATTTTAAGCCAGAAAGTGACCTGATTTCATTTATGTTTTTAAAAGATCACGTTGGCTGCTGCTCTAGCATTCATCCATCCATCCTTCCACCTGCTTATTAATAAGATTTCCTGCATACCTACTGTGTGCTAGGGTCTGTGCCTGGCACTTGCAGTTTAGAATTGAGTAGGATATTGCCCTCCCTCGTGGAGCTCAGCATGGATGAGAAAACGATCTCCTGGTGCTTTCAGAAGCAGGGGTTGAGTGCATGGCAGAGCTGTGTGCAGGGTGTGCACTATGGAGGAAAGGACTGGGGCCCTGGGACTGGGGACAGGAAGAGCTATTGAGAACAGTGGTTCTCCAAAGTGAGTGGCATCAGAATCCCCTGAAGGGTTTGTTAAAAACAGATCGTTGGCCGGGCACGGTGGCTTATATCTGTAATCCCAGCACTTTGGGAGGCCAAGGCAGGCAGATAATCTGAGGTCAGGAGTTCGAGACCAGTCTGACCAATATGGTGAAACCCCGTCTCTACTAAAAATACAAAAATTAGCTGGGTGTGGTGGTGCACACCTGTAGTCCCAGCTACTCGGGAGGCTGAGACAGGAGAATTGCTTGAATCTGGGAGGCAGAGGTTGCAGTGAGCAGAGATCATGTCACTGTACTCCAGCCTGTGACAGAGTGAAACTCTGTCTCAAAAAAACAAAAAACAAACAAAAGATTGTTGTGCACAACCTCCCTCCAACCGCCATACAGATTCTGATTCAGTAAACCTGGGGTGGGCCTGATAATTTGCATTTTTAGCAAGTTTCTAGCTGGTTCTGATACTGCTGGCCCAGGGGCTACACTTTGAAAACCACTGTGTAGGAGGATCTCAACTTCTATGGACCAGAAAGAGCTATTTCCAGGAATTTACCTCAGCACCCGAGGTGTGGACAGCTCCCCAACTGGCTCCACCACTCAGGCCTGAGACAGGAAGCCTGCTGAGGACAGCATTTCCCCACCATCTCCCTCCACCCACCACCCACCGCTTGGTTTCCTCTCAGAAACCAGAAACCCCTGCCTCTCCTTGCTCCCTCCCTGGGAAGCACATCCTCAAACTCTGTCCTACAAGCAAAGGAGCAATTTCACTCTCAGCCACCTTCACTGATTCCTTTCAGGATGCAGAAGACCTCAGTTAGCCCTGCACCCACCCCCTGGCCGGCCAACTGCCCCCATCTGTTCCTTTCCCAAAACTGTGCCCTGGGCTGGGGGACCCCCCACCCCTCCCACCTCTGTCATCTGCATGCCACAGGCCTGATTCATTTCACAGCTACGTGGTCAGATGTCTCCTCCTCCCCTTCTCCTATCCCTGCCCCCATCTTTCTCTGAGCTCTGAATGTCCCCTTTTTACCCAGTCATATTTCCCCAGCCCCCACCTCTCCTTACTCCTTTGCCCATCCCATCTGTGATAAATTTGGCAGATTATCCTGTGAAAGCCTAAATTATCAGTGTTCCTGGTCACTTTGGCCCTTAGTCCTTTAGAAAGGCAGTGTTGAAATTGCAAGCATTCATCAGAAACTGAATTTCAAAATTTCTAAAAATTCCCTAATTTGAGGTTGTCTCAACTATTCTTCAAGACCAAAACTCTCCTTGTATTTTTCAGCAGGCAGTTGAGCCCAATCCCTACTCCTCCACCAGATTGTAAACTCCCTGAGAACAAGAAGCTCAGCCACTCAACTCTGAGCCACTCAGCCTAACACAGCGCCCAGCTCCTAGTAAGTACCTAGGAGGTGGCCACTTCATTATTACTATTACCATGATGGCATTGTGGCTGTTGTTATTGCTATCTGCTCTGCTATCCTCATGCCTTGCCCAGCGCCTTGCACACAGTAGGGTCTCAGCAAAGTCTTACAGGTACACAGATGACAAATGCATAGTTGTCATCCTCACCTCACTGCTCTTGCCTCCTACTACCCCATTCGCCTGTAACAGCTTCTCCTTCATTTGCCTTTTTCTCTTTTCTTAACTGCTGCTATGTTCTGAGCCAGAGCATTTGAACGATGTTTGTGCAATAACTCCCCACCCCCACGCCCAGATCTTTGAGGCCTAGGAGATTAGTGTCAGGAGATTTGGTGGGTAATGGGTTCTGGGCAGTAGAAAACAGCCCCCTTTACAGAGATACAATTATACAGGTTACACTTCCCCGAGTTCAGACACAGCCACAGACCTCGGGGAACCTGGTGTCGGCACAGATGGTGCATGGGGCCACATTATGTGGAATATTCTCCACTTGCTATAAAACTGTTGACAAATATAGGAAATGAGATGTTTTTCTTTTCCATGTTTTTTTTTTCTTTTCCTTAGCCAAACACTGCAGGCCTTCATGAGTCACAAAAGTTTTGAGATATTACTCAGAAATATAGGAGGAAAACTCTATATTTCCCCCTGTCAAAGGTTTGGTTTTCTTATTTATTTATTCGCATGCCACTGGGTAAATTGAACCCTGAACAATATTAAAAGGAAATAAACATATCTCTCAGCCGCTCACCAGGGAGCTGGGTTAGCAACAAGCCTCCCCAGGTGGGGACAAAGTTGCAGTCTGGATGGGGGTGGGGTCCAGGAGCCTGCAAAGCAGGGGCCCTGCAGCTCCCCACTCCAGGCAAGTCGAAGCTCCCTCTCCCCTGGTCAGCCGCCAAGACCCACAACTGATGCACACATCCGCTCGGTGTCCACAGCAGCTCCCAAAAGGTGGAAAGACTCCATTTTTATTTCCACCTTTCCAGTACCTGTGCCTCTTACTGACCCATTCCAACACACACACAAGAACACACACACACACACACACACACACACACACACACACACACACATCAGCAATGACTAACAAGCCCCAAACCACAATGGAATGTCATTTCAGAGTCCTGTCTGCATGGTAGAAATCAGAGGGTGGGATGTCTGAGAGTGTTCATATGGGCTGTTTACAGTCACTGAGAATCGATACTTACTTTGGGGGAAGAAAAAAACATACATTAAAAAATTATATATATATATGTGTATGTGTACACACACACACTCAGACACATATCGGTGGTGGTTAGATGGATTTTTCTCACCCTGAAAACCATGACAGATGAGTTTTCTTTGGGCCTCTATGCACCTTAAAGGTGCATTTAAACTCACTAAATTAGAATCTGGATTGGTGGCGGTGCCCACCCAACCCTGGCCTCCTCTTCCCCTCAGCAGGAAGGCAGCCAACCAGGTTCTCATTCAGAATTTAATCTTGCCTGAGTGGCGTAACCACTTCTGTCTCTGCACAGTTTCTCTTTTTTTTTTTTTAATTTTTTTTGTTGAGACGGAGTCTCACTGTGTTGCCCAGGTTAGGGGGCAGTGGCGTGATCTCGGCTCACTGTAACCTCCACCTCCCGGGTTCAGGTGGTTCTCCTGCCTCAGCCTCCTGAGTAGCTGGAATTACAGGCATGCACAATCACGCCCAGCCAATTTTTGTATTTTTAGTAGAGACAGGGTTTTGCCTTGTTGGCCAGGCTCGTCTCGAACTCCTGACCTTGGCCTCCCAAAGTGCTGGGAGTACAGGCTTGAGTCACCAACCCTGGTCTCTGCCTGGTTTCTGCTATGAGAAAGCTGGGCCATCTCCCCAGGGGACAGGTCTGGACTAGGTGAGTTTACAGGGTGAAGGCAGAGACCCCACTGCCTTGGGGTCTTCAGAGGGCCTATCCCCCACTGCAATTGAGTCAAAGTTGATGGGATCATAACAAGCAGTTCACCCAGGATCCAGGAACACAAAACTGTTCTGACACCCATTCTGCTGCTCAAGAACATGCACTGGCTCCCAATTACCCACAACACTGACGCTCCCTCTCAATGGCAGACCACAGGTGGGGACTGCCTGGAGCTCTGGGTGGAACAGATCTCTGAGGCCTTGTGTGGGTTCAGCAGGGAGACTGCGGTGATCAGTGATTCATGTCTGCCATGAATGAAGGAGGGGAGATTGCAGCCACCCACACTGAATATCAGTCTTCCCTGGACTACAGAACTAAGTCTAGATGCCTCTGCTGCTCTACCAAACTCCTCCACCATCTGACCCCTCATTTCCTCTCCAGTGTCGTTGCCCACTCCTCTCCAGCAAAGCCACCCTGTCACGCCAAGCTTTGCATTGTACTTGGCACACACCACTCAGACCAACCTCTGTGCCTTGACTCAAGCTGCCGTTCCCACGCTCCTGCCCCATCTCCATCCTTCCAGTAGAGTTTAGTTCCTAGCATTTCTTAAGGTCCAGCTCAAATCCTCCTCCTCCAGGAAGCTTTCTTAACTGCTCCGATCCATTCCAGCTCTCACGGCACTCAGGAGCATTACCTCATATTGAAATAGTCAGTGTTCGCAGAGTTTCCTATTTCCAAGTACTCATCTCACCAACCTGTTTGGAAACACACCATCACCACCACCAATGAGAATCACATCTGGGTCTTTTTTTTTTTTTTTCCAAGACAGAATCTTGCTCTGTCACCCAAGCTGGAGTACAGTGGTGCAATCTCGGCTCACTACAACTTCTTCCTTCCAGGTTCAAGCAATTATTCTGCCTCAGCCTCCCGAGTAGCTGGGATTACAGGTGCCTGCCACCGTGCCTGGCTAATTTTTGTATTTTTAGTAGAGACAGGGTTTCACCATGTTGGCCAGGCTAGTCTCGAACTCCTGAACTTGTGATCCGCCTACCTCAGCCTCCCAAAGTGCTGGGATTACAGGCGTGAGCCACCGCACCCAGCCCTTTCTTTTTTATCCTCCACAGCATTTCACACGATGCTTCCCAGGAACCAGCCTGGCCACAAGCACTTACTGATGTCCACAGGTTTACCTAGGTGCTTTAAGATCCTTGGGGTCTCAGAAACCAAATTTGTGGGGCCAGAGGTGAAATCAGAAAGGCCAACCCTGGACTGAGAGTCCCCCACACACAAGTTCCATTCCTGACTCATTGTGCAACCTGTGGCTTATGGGCAGGGCTACTTAACTAAATGTCTAGCCCTCGATGTGCCCGTCTGCAAAATGGGCAGCCGTGTTCCGCTCCCTCCCCGCCCACCACACCAGCGGCAGAATTTTAATCTCTACCCTTCCACTGACTAACCAGCGGAGCCAGGGACCCACCCTCCTCAAGCCCCAGGGCCCTCCCCTGTGCAATGTAATGTTCCCAGTAATGGAGCAGGTGTGCGGGAAAGCCCCGCTCCCCTGAAGGACAACAGCAGGCCGCTGGGGAAAGGTGAGGCGTGGGGAGGTAGCAGAGATGTGAGCCCCAGTGTCTCATTTTTGGTGGGCTTTCCTTTCCCCAGAGCTCTCTTTCTCCCCCTTCTCTTTTTTCTCCCTTTCCCTGGGGCTAGGAAAAGGTTTGGGAAGACAGATGTGCTCCACAGGGTGTGGGTAGGGGACCCTCTCGCCTCCCCTGGCTGAGCTGCAAAGACGCCTCTGAGGTCTGGAAGTCAGTCACAGGACAAGACAAGGCAGGTGGGGAAGGCTCGAGGCCCTGCAGCCTCCCTTTGGACTTCAGAGAGGGCCTGAGAAGGCAGGCAGGCCCCGGGGAGAATCAAAGAGGGGCAGAGAGAACATGTCAGCCAGGCCAGGAGGGCTCCGGCTCCATTCACCACAGGCCCCAGCCAGGCAAGCGCCCACAAATGCTTCTTGACCCCACACGGGAACCACAAGCTCCTCCTCTCCCCCTATTTACTGCAGACCACAGCTGCTCTGCTCCACCCTTCCCCCTGGAGCCACCACAGATGGCGATGACAGAAACTACGGGAAATATCTGTGGCTCCGTTAACTGAGGAAAGCAGGGCACAGGGCAGGGCGTGCAGCGAGGGCACTGGAGTGCAAGGGCGCTAGAGGCAATAGTGGGCTCTCCAGCAGACCATCCAGGTCAAAACCCAACTCTGCCTCACATAAGCCGTGCGACCGTAGTGAGTCATTTGAGCTTTCTGTACCTCAGTTTCCTCACCTGTAAGACAGAGGTGACTAATGTGGGGACCCAACTTGCACGAGTTAGTCCTCAGAAACAATTTGGATCAGGCATGGTGGCTCACACCTGTAATCCCAGCACTTTGGGAGGCCAAGGAAGGTGGATCATGAGATCGAGAGATCAGTACCATCCTGGCTAACACAGTGAAACCCCGTCTCTACTAAAAATACAAAAAATTATCTGGGCGTGGTGGTGGGCGCCTGTAGTCCCAGCTACTTGGGAGGCTGAGGCAGAAGAATGGCATGAACCTGGGAGGTGGAGCTTACGGTGAGCCGAGATCACGCCATTGCACTCCAGCCTGGGCGACAGAGCGAGACTCCGTCTCAAAAAAAAAAAAAAAAAAAAAATCAAAAAATTAGCCGGGTGTGGTGGCGGACATCTTGAGGCAGGAGGATCGCTTGAGCCTTGAAGGTTAAGGCTGCAGTGAGCTATGATTGCACCACTGCACTCCAGCCTGGGCAACAGAGAAAGACCCTGTTTCTGTTCTTTTTTTTTTTTTTTTTAATGAAGAAAGAAAGAAAGTACTGCGAACAGTTTTTTTTTTTTTTTTTTTTGGAGACCGAGTCTCACTCTGTTGCCTAGGCTGGAGTGCAATGGCACCATCACGACTCACTGCAATCTCCACCTACCGCGTTCAAGTGATTCTCCTGCCTCAGCCTCCCGAGTAGCTGGGATTACAAGTGCCCACCACCACGCCCAGCTGATTTTTGTATTTTTAGTAGAGACAGGGTTTCACCATGTTGGCCAGCCTGGTCTTGAACTCCTGACCTCTGGTGATCCGCCTGCCTTGGCCTCCCAAAGTGCTGGGATTACAGGTGTGAGCCACCTCACCTGGCCGAACAGTGCTTGCTATCACTATAGAAGCCACTGGGATGTGAGCCCCAGAGGGTACAGACTTCTGCCTCTTTTATTCATGGCTTCATCTCTGTATCTAGAACAACATCCAGTGCATAGGAAGCACAAATGTTTGTTGAATGAGTGAACTGGGGAGGGGAACACATGGATCAATCAGCGGCCGCCACACATGTACTCCAGTCAAGGAGGCAAACGCACATGCTGTAACTGTCAATACAGGCCTTTCTTTCTGCAAACGTGGAATGTCTACTATGTGCCAGGCAATGTGCTGTGGTGTGGCTGGGGCACAGCATAGGGATGAATGAGGCAGGGGCCCTATGGCAGAGACTGCTGGTCGTCCCCATTCCACTCTCCACTTCTTCCCTAGTCCTGGAATTCTTGGCCAGGCACATAGCCATACAGAATAAAGACCAGATTTCTCAGCCTCTCTTGCAGCTAGACATAGTCCGCTCACTAAATTCAGACCAATACAGTGCAAAGTGTCAAGTGATAGCTTCTGAAACTCCTTAAGGGATGGCTGGCACTCACTTTTCCCCCAGGTGACTGAAAAGTGGATGAAATGGCTGGAATTGAAGAAGCCGCATTGGACTGTGAGGAGACGGAGGTCACCCCTCACAGCACAACAAGATAATAGGAGCCTGGGCCTCAGAGGACCATATCAAACAGAGCCACCAACCAGCCCCATACTGCAGACTTTCTAGAGAGGAAGAAATAACACTGCTAAACTGCATGGGCCAATATTTGGGGTTGTACTATTCATGACCTACAGCCCATGCTAAGGCTAACTGATACGGATGCCTCACTAGAAGCTCACAATCAGCTGGGGGAGGCACACAAAGAAACAGAGCAACCCATCCCTCAGAGTGTGGTGAGGATGTGTAGACACAGAGTATTGTGGGAGGAAATGCAGGGGTGGGAGGGGATCTAGGAAGACTTCCTGGAGGGAGTGACATCTACGTCAAGTCCTGAAGAATGAGGAGGCCTTTGGTGGGCGGTGGAGGGAGAGGGAAGAAAGTGATATAACTGAGAGAGATACATGCAGAGAGTTGGGGAGTTCAGGAGCGAGCAAGAGAGAGAAAGAGAGAGAGAGAGAGGTAAATTTTATCCCAAGGGACTGAGAAAGATTTTTCCGAAGTGAATGGAACAAGGCTCTGAAAGATGAGAAAGACTTAGACAGGTTGGGAGGAAGAACAGTCCTGGCTAAGGAACAGCAAATGCAGAGGCAAAGAGGCCACAACTGGACATGGCTTAAGTGTGGTGTGCTCAGGGAGGGGGTAGGAATGACGGCAGATGTTGGGGAGGACTTGGAACTATGTACCGGATGCTTCGTATTTTAAGTGTGTAACATGCGTTAGCTCGCTTACCCTCACAACCCTCCAGGCTAAGTGCAGTCCTATCATAGTCTCCTTCACAGATGCAGAAACCAGACACAGGGGGATCAGGCCGCTTGCTCAAGGATGCACAGCAGTGCCCAGCAGGGCTGGGAGTGGAGCCTGGGCAGTGGGACTCCTCAGCCCGCATGCTCCACTCTCACAAGGCAGTGGGGTTTGAAGGTACCCACCGCCCCTTCCCTCTCCTGACCTGAGCACCCGTGTCCATACCCAGCATCCTCCGAGGCTTCCTGTTCGTCCATGCTGGCTATAGACACATCAGGAGGTTTTGATATTGGACGTGGAGGGAAAGGGAAACGTAACAGCACCAGGAAGGCCCAGGGAAGTCCAGAGCAGCCAAAGAGAAAGGCAGATCTGAAAAGGGAACCCTCGGGTTTACTCAGACACGGCCCTCTTTTCATTTCAGGGGTGAGAGTTCCATCAGGAAGCATCCCGTCTCCCATCTTACACATGTGCTAAGGAGGTAGCAGCTAATTATATACTAATGTGTTTCCGACATTGTCTCGTTTATAACCCTCACATCAGTCCTGTGAGACTGACAAGCTGACTCTGACTTTATGGATGAGATGAAGCACAGAGAGGGTGAATAACTTGCCTAAGGTTGCCCAGCTCATAAATGAGGGAGCCAGGATTCACCCCAGGTCTGCCTGATGCCAAGTCCACAATCACAGCCACCTCGCTCTTACAAGTCCTCAGGAAGGCTCTTTCTACATCCGTGACAGAATTCTGTTCAGACACCGTGGCCTCCTCCCGCTTCTCCTCCCCTCCCCTCCATCCTGCTGCCACAATCTGTAGTCAGCATATGCCTCAAAAAGGCGACAAAGCCACAGACGTGTCCTCAGAGGTTTTTTTTTAAAAAAATGTAGTTTATTATGCAAGAGCTGAGAGAATCGTTGCTAGAAACACCCCTCGCCTTACTTAAGCCTGACACGTTGGAAAACCATCCAAAGACAGGAATCTGAGCCTCTGGGGCACCCAAGACCTTGGACTGGCTTTCTCCTCCATGCCCTGCCTCTGGAAGGAGGCCTCTTAAATACGATCTGAGACAGAGAAGGGCCTTTCTGAGAAGACATGTGTTCCCCTTGCCCTGTAAGGAGAGGCCCAAACCAGGAGTGCCCAGCTGCACAGCTCCAGGGGCCCCATTCCCACAGAGTACATCGTGCCTGCGTCCGGCAGCTGCTGCAGGCGGCCTCCCAGCTCCCCGACTGTCCTCAGTCCTCCAGTGCCCCGTGGTCCAGTCCATCCTCCGGGAGCTTTGCGCTGGCTCCAGGCCTGCCCACTCCAGGCCTTGTGGCATCTTAAGCCCAAACTTGAGTCTGATGGATGGCTGCATGCGGAGCGGCACACGCGCGTCTGGAGTCCTTCCCGGGAGAAGCCCCAAGTACAGCCCAGTAAATCAATAAACAAATTAATAAGCAAATACTGCTGTCTGCTGAGCTGAACTGGGACTCCTGGGCGAACAGCTTTAAAATCAACAACAGACGGCCACAGGGCATGCCGGAACCGGGCACCATTCCTGGGTGGAATTTTCAGAGCCTCCATTCCCCAGCCCATCGCTCTCAGGACTAGAAACACGGTGAGGCGTGAGGTGGGGGGGACTCCTGATTTGGGGCCGGCAGGGAGCAGCACGGGACAGGCTGTTGTCTGGGAAAACTCCCCACCAGCTTCTACTCTCCCTCACTTGCTCTAGTCTATTGCTTCCTGCCAAGAGGAGGACTTGGTGCACCCCTGGCAGGACCTTTGATCTAGGTACCACAGATGATGATGTGGCCCAGGAGCCCCAGTCACGTGGGGCACCAGTTAAGCCGATTGGCCCTTCCTAGCTGACTCCCGGCCACACCGCAGCAGCTTCTGTTCACTTCTCAGAGGGCTGCAGAGGCAGGGAGAGGGAGGCCAGGCGGTACAGGACTGATCCCTGTGGATGCCATCTCATCACCCTGTTGGTGAGAGAGCAGGTAAGCAGGGCACATGGGCCTGGGGAAGACCACAAGGCCAGGTCCTCCAGGCAGAGAGGCCCTGGCAGAAACCTCTGTGCCAACCCCCTCCTGTCCCCACATGCAGAGGCCTGCCCCCTGCAGTGCCCAGGAGGCCAGGGTCAGGAAGCAAACAGAAACGCCTGCACGCCTGCAAACAGACTCCAGCCGAGCTCAGGAGAATTTCCAGCCAGCAGGCCTGTGGCGCCCTTTGCTGAAAGGGCCTTCCGAATGCCCGAGTCTTCTCTTTTGTGCTCACAAATGCCACCCAATCACAGCAGCCGCGAAGCTGCGTAAATAAGGCAGAGCGTCTGCCTGGGGCGCTGGCCTCTGGGCTGCCTGCCAGGGCTGTCAGGCCGCCCAGACTTCAATACCGACAGACTTAAGGGACAAGAAAACAGCTCCGGTAAAGGCTTGGAAGCTCAGGAGGGAAGTGACCTGCCTTGTGAGGCAACAGAGATCAGTCTGCTCAGGGCCTTCTGACGTGAGGCTGTTGCGAGGCCCATGCCCCGCAGGCTCTCCCCCACCGGGTGGGCACGAATGGTGCCCAGCAGCTGGGGAAGCAGGCCTCGCAAGCGTTGCCCTGCTGCTTCCCACACCTCGTGCTGCTGATGAGCGGGGTCCACCCTCTCTTTTGCAGCCCATGGGGAGGGGCTCATCAGGCTACCAGAGCTCTCAGTAAACACTTCAGAAAGAAGGGAGGATGCTGCCAGGCACGGTGGCTCACGCCTATAATCCCAACATTGTGGGAGGCCAAGGCAGGCGGATCACTTGAGCCCAGGAGTTCGAGACCAGTCTGGTCAATGTGGCAAAACCTCGTCTCTACTAAAAATACAAAAATTAGCCGGGCTTTTTGGTGCGCACTATAGTCCCAGCTACTGGGGAGGCTGAGGCAGGAGAATCGCTTGAAACTGGGAGGCAGAGGTTGCAGTGAGCTGAGATCGTGCCACGGCACTCTAGCCTGGGCAACAGAGTGAGACTGTATCTCAAAAAAAAAAAAAAAAAGGGGGAAGATACCAGCCAGCCCCAAACACCTCAGGACACTTGGAGAATTCTGGCCATGAAACTCACCTGCTGGAAAACCCTGGTGACCCACCAGGCCCACAGAACATTGTCAAGACCTTTGAGAACATTCTAACATTCCTTTGCAGAGTCTAGCAGTTATTGGTACCTGCTGTGTCCCAAAGCACCTTTGAGGAAGGTGTCGGGTGGTGACAGTGAGGAAGACAGATATGGTTCCTGCCTTCCGGGAGTCGCAGTGAGGGAATCTGGGCTCTCAGATTCACAAGGCGGGGTGTGGGTTCACTGGGCCTGGAAGGCCGTGGAGCATCTCACAGGCTGGGGCAGCAGCAACTCGTTGCAGGTGGTGGGGAGGGAGGGCGAGAAGGAAGCCAGCCTGCTGGGGGTTGTCTGGGCAAACAGAAACCTCTCCCACCTCCAGGCTGACCAGGAGAAAGGCGAAGCCCCAGGCCCTGACTCTGCCTCCCAGGCTGCCTGCCCTAGGGCGCTGCTCATTCATTACCACAGTGCTGCCAAGATAGCCCTGGCCTGGACTTCGTCCCACACCAATTGCCAGGTGAGAGGAAAAGAACTGGAATTTGGGAAAAATGACAGAGAAAAAAGAGATCGGCTTCAAGGGAACAGGCCCCGAGTGTAACTTTCTTTCTGGCCCTGAGGAAGATGAGAAGCTGCACGACGTGGATTGGAGCGCAGGCCCTGGAGCAAGTCCCGGCTCTACTCTACAAGCTGTGTGGCTTTGGGTGAGTCACTTGACCTCTCTGTCCTTCAGTGTCCTTGTTTGTAAAATGAAAGTAAAGACAGTACCAGTGTTCACAGGGCTGTTGCGGGGATTAAATGAGTGAATGCATATTCAGTGCTTAGAGCTACTCCCAGCACATAGAAAGAGCTATATACATGTGACTCATGATTACTCTCAGTGAATAAGGTGGCTGGACCTCCCCAGGGAGGCAGGCATTCTGGGCTGGACCACGTCAGCCTTGTACTGATGGGCTAAGAGGAGTGAGAAGAAAAGACAGTGAGGGAGGTAGCCCTGGAGCTACAGGCAGCCCCACCTCCCGGATGAACAATGGAAGAACAGGGAACCCGCTGACCCAGATTGGTGTGCAGTGTGACACAGGCACATGTGTATGCACTCATACAACCACCATGAAGATCAATTTAATGTTCCCGTCACCCCAGAGTGTTCCTTCAGGGCACTGGCCTTTGAACTCGGGGTTCCTCAAAGCAGGAAAAACACACCCCCACGGGGCGTGAAAGAATCTATTGGGGGCAGAGGAAATGGAATAGAACTTCCACTTCTATCTGTTTTACCACATGCTTTTCAACTCCTCTTTTTCTGTATACTTTATAATGCACATATTAGCACAATTGCACATTTAGAATTTACTAATAAATAAGTGTACATTTGCTAGGGATACACGCTGAGTATCTCCTGCTTACCCCTGGGTTCCTCACCTCCTCCACCTCCCTGCTCTGAGGCTGCCCTGCATGGTCTCCATCACCCGGGCTCCCTGCCCTCAGGTGTCAGGTAGGATTTGGCTAAGGGGAGGCTCGGGGAGATCAGAGGACACTGGCAAAGTGCAGTTGGGGAATTGATTCCACCGCTCCATCCCCGCAGGGCACCGCAGGCAACTCTTTCCTGGAAGCTGCTTACAAGTTGATTGTCTCCTTCCAAATTTGGCTCAGCACCCCCTCCCCTTGTGGTGTGGCAGTCACAGCCCTGCGGTGCAGCCAGCCCCTGCTTACTGCACTGTCCCTCCAGGCGTCCCTGCACTCGCACCTTTATAAAGAGTCCTTTGTGAAGAAATCTGCTCATATTACCCTAATTGAAAAGTGGCATCTGTCTCCTGCTGGGACCCTGACCTGATAAGCGGCACATCCTCAAAAATATTCTGCCCACTGGGGTGTGTGAGCCAAGTGTTTGGAGATGACTGTTAGTGCTCTGGATGGTCACCATTGGTGGTTCAGGGCGGCTTCCCCTTCCCAGAGGAGGAGTGGAAGGAGCCCCCTTCGGCATTTGCACTCAGCTCCATGTTGGAAGCAGCAAGCACTAAGATAGTCAGTGGAGTTTACTGAGCTCCTGCCTGTGCCTCGCCAAGGGGTGCCTCCATTCCAGGAGAAGGATGCCCAGGAAGTGGCGGCTGTGCCCTCCTGCCTACAGAGCCTGCTGTCTCAGTCCCTGTTTCCTGTATGGGGATTCGGCTCTCCCTCAAGGGGCCAGCATTAGATTCGTGCAGGGTGCTGGTAGCACCGTGATCACAGCCTCACCCTGCGCAACGTGAGGAGACTTGAATAAAGGGCCTCTACAAAGATGGAGGCAGGGTTTAGGGAAACCAACATGGGGAGCCTCAGAACCCTAGGGCTAGCAAGAGTGGGAGCCCCCTCTGAGAGTAGCTGCCTAATAGCAGCTGCAAACGGGGTCAGAGGGACACGGCCACCCTGTGGTGACCTTGCGGGAGGGACCTGGGGTAATAAATTCCCTGTCCTCACTCTCCTCCCTTCCTCCAAACCCAGCTGCAAGCCAGAGGGCAAGGGAGCCCTTGGATGCAGAGAAGTCAGCATTCCAGGCCAAGAAGGAGGGGAAGCCGGGTGTGGAAAGGGGAGTATGCATGCGTCAGGAGGGACAAAGGGAAGGTTTCCTGGATGCACTGCAAATGACCTCTCTTTCACAGAGGCCTGGCCCCTACTCACAGGGCTGCTCCTTACCCCTCAGGCGCTCATGGATAACCATATCCCACCTCCACACAACTTCCCTACAGGAGTGAGAGCAGAGGGACTGAGCGGTGAGGAAAGGCGGGCGGGCGGAGGCTGGAGGAGTGAGCTTGGGCAGATCAAGGCGTGCTTGGAATATCAGATGAAGAAGCCTGAACTTTCCCCATAGGCAGAGCCGTCTCAAGCAGCCGTGCAGTGATCTGGCTAAAGCCAGGCCTGAGCAGGTGCCCTCGTGGAGGGGATGCAGGCAGGAGGTGGAAGGAGAGCTCTCTGATTCCTTACTCAGCTCAAAGACAGGAGGCAAGGAGACAGGAGGCCACTGATACAAACGCTGGTGCCTCCAGCCAGACATTTAGGAAGAGCCCCCAAGCCTTTGTTCACTGCCATATACACAGCTCAGCTCAGGCTCTGACTTCCCCTCCAGAGCGCAGTCTTCTGGTGTTGAAGGCTCTGAACTAGCTGGAAAGATGCAGCTGGCAGAGAAGGGGACGAGGGAGCTCTCTCTCCCTCAGCCCCAAGGAACTCAGAGCTGGCTCTGACCCACTGTGCCTCTGACGGACTGTGCTGCCTTTCTCGGGGTGGCAGTGCACTCATCTGGAAAGCGGCAATAAAGCACCCACTTGCTGGGGTTCTTGGAGGGTGGAATGCGACAGCACAGGTGACAGTGTGTGTTTCCCATCAGAAGAAATGCGGGGGTTGGGGGGTAGGCAAGTGCCACTTGATGGGAAACCCAAAAGAAACGCTAGTGGCTACACATGTCTGATGGAAATGACAGCCCCTTTCCTTCTCCCGACGAGGGTTTACCGAGCACCAGTGGGGGCCCTCGCCCTGTGGGCTTCTTGGCGCACAGGAGATGGGGGTCTGCTCTGGCAGGCCGCAAGTGGGGCTGCAGACAAAACACACACAAAAAACAATGTGAGAACTCTACGAGGCTGCATTCCTCGTGGGCTGAGTGGAACAGTACAGGTTTCAGTGTATAGGAATCCCAAAAAGGGGGAAATTGGTCGGAGGAGGCAGGGAGTTTAGCTAAGCAGGACTTGGAGAGGTCAGAATTCCATGACAGGAGTCGCCCAGGTAAAGGCAGGTGCTGGGAGCAGAAACATCACCGAGGAGGGAGGCGGGCAGGGGGCAGCCCTCTCTGCACCAGCGAGAGCTGGCCGGGAAGGGCTGGATACAGGTCCTGGGGTCTGTGGTCTTCCACACCACACCTTGTGTCTTGATAACCAAAGATGTGGAGACCTCACCCCAGAGGAGCCTCTCAAAGCCCTCACCTGTCCTGCTGACTTTCTTACACCTCCTCTGAGCCAAGCCCCATCCCTGAATCAGGCCAAACAGCTGCTTTCATCCTCCAGGCGGCTGAAATCAGCAAGAGAAAGTGACAGCTTCCTGTCAGTCCTGGAGTTCCTATAAATTCATTCATTCAGCAAATATTTAGTGAACATTTCCTATTATCCTCCACTACGCTAGGCCCTGGGGCTCCATCAGTGAGGAGATGGAGCTACATTCTAGTAGAGGAAGACAATAAGCAAAACAAATAAGCAAAATATACAGGAAATGCTATGGAGAAAAAGCAAGGGGAATAAGGGAAATTCAGAGGGGGTTCAATTTAAAGACAGTAGCCAGGGAGGGCCTCGTGGAGAAGGCACCTTTTGAGTGGAGACTGGAAGGAGGGGACAGAGGGAGCCATGTAGGCTTCAGGAGAGAAGGCATGCCAGGGCCAGGAGTAGGGTGAGAGAGTGAGGCACCTCAGGCACAAATGCTGAGGAGGTGTTCCCTCTGGGGTCGTGTTGCAGCCCTGCTCCCCACCACCCTCCCTATTGCAACCAGGCTGACTGTTCTCAAACACAAATCTGATCACAGTGGCACAAAAGCTCAGAGCTGCCCCGGGGCTTGCCTTGGCCTTGGTATAGAATCAGACTCCTGGGAATGGCCCAAAGACCCAGCTGTCCTCCCAGTCTCCTCTCTCCATTCCCTCCTCCCCATGCACGCCATGCCTCGTCTTTCTCATGCCTCCACCCTTGCAACCTGGAGCCTGGGCCTGGAACACCCTTCCCCCACCTCTGTGTTCTCCTACCTCTTCTAACTTTTTTTTTCTATTAATATTGTAAATATTTAGGACCTACATAAAAGGTATAAATAACAATAAAATTAATCCCCATGCACTACCACCTCCACCCAGCTTAAGGAAGAAACCATTACCCATGCAATAGAGGCCCCCTGGGCACCTGTCCTAAGCACATCTGTCTATCCAATGACTGGGGCTGTCACTATCTTGCTTTTTATATTTACCATTAGTACAGCACAGGTTTGAAAGTTAGATGTGCTGTGGTTTGAAGATTTGTCCCCTCCAAAACTCACGTTGAAAAATTAATTACCATTGTAACAATATTAGGAGGTGGGATCTTTAAGGGGTGATTGGGCCATGGGGGCTCCACCTTCATGTGTGGGTTCATGCCATTATAAAAGGACACATTCAACCCCCTCTGGCTGTCATTTGCCCTTCCACTTTTCACCATGCAAAGACTAAGCCTTCCTCCCCTCTGGAGGTCACAGCATTCAAGGCCCCATCTTGAAATCAGAATCACCAAATCTGCTGGCATCTTCATATTGGATTTCCCAGCCTCCAGAACTGCAAGCCAATAAATTTCTTTTCTTAAATTCCCCAGTCTGTGGTATTCTGTTATTGCAGCACAAAGGGACTAAGACGAGCAGTATGTAGCCCTGTTTTGAATATTTTGAATATTTTCAAACTTTAAGTGAATGGGAGCCTCTGGTTTACATTCCTCTGCAACTTGTCCTTTCATGTAACATTATGTTTGTGAGATTTATCCATGTTGATATGCGTAGATCTAGATCAGAGCTCGGTAAAGTTTTCTGGAAAGGGACAGATTGTTCATATTTTAAGCTTTGTGGGCCCAACAGTCTGTTGCAGCTGCTCAACTCTGTCATTATAGTGTGAAAGCAGATACAGACAATATGTAAATGAATGAACGTGGCCATGTTCCAATACAACCCTGTTTACAAAAATAGGCAGCAAGCTGGATTTGGCCCATGGGTCATAGTTTACTGATCGAGGCCATTTGTTTTCATTGCTGTATAATACTTCATTGTATGACTGTACCACAGTTTATTGATCCATTCTTCTATTCATGGTCTGGTTGAATTATCACTCCCAATTCTTTACTCTAGGACTGTATAGAGTAGATGTACAGAGTAGATGGAGAATATATTCCCATCCCGTTGACTCAGGCTTTGGCCTAATGGAATTTAACCAAGCAAATGCTAAAGAATGTGATACAAAAGGAGGTTTTTTGTTGTTGTTCTTGTTGTTTTGAGACGGAGTCTCATTCTGTCACCCAGGCTGGAGTGCAATGGTATGGTCTCGGCTCACTGCAACCTCTGCCTCCTGGGTTCACGCGATTCTCCTGCCTCAGACTCCTCAGTAGCTGGGACCACAGAAGTATGCCACCACACCTGGCTAATTTTTGTATTTTTAGTAGAGATGGGGTTTCACTGTTATGGCCAGGCTGGTCTTGAACTCCTGACCTCGTGATCTGCCTGCTTCAGCCTCCCAAAGTGCTGGGATTACAGGCGTGAGCCACTGCGCCCGGCCGCAAATGGAGGTTTTTAATGTGCTTTTGTGGTTTAGTTTGGCCTCTTGAGGTCCTGTCATTTGCCATAGAAGAGGATGTTCCCAGTAACCTGTTGTCTTTTCAGCCTGAGTCCCCAGATGAGAGCTACTTGTAGCCAGTGTGAACGGGAGTTCACCCCAGCTCACCTGCACTCCTGTGTGCAAGAAATAAATGTTTGTCCTTATAAGCCAATGATATTCTTAGGATTGTTTGTTACACAGCTTTACTGCAGCAGTAGCTAATGAATACAATGGACATTTACATTTTTTACTTTTTGCTGTTGCAACAAAATTCACACTCATATACCTCAATTGGTGCACAAATGCATCTTCAACTTTGCTAGTTAATGCTGATTTGCTTTCCAGAGTTTTGTACCCATTTACACTCTGCCAGCAATGTCAGAGTTTTCTTGGTTCTACATCCATGTCGATATTGGTTTTGTCAGGTGTCTGCTGATCTATGGCTGTAAAATTCCATTGCCCATCTAACTCTTACTCATCTTTCTCTTCCTCTGGGCCTCCTTTCCTAATGCCCCCATCTGAATTGGGTCCATATACTCATTGCATCCATAGCTCCTTACACTTACCTCTTTCACAGTCCTGGTATTGTATTCATCTATTAATCTGTCACCATACAGACAGACCCTGTCCCCCAACCCAGGCACTTAGCAAATAATTGTTGAATGAAAGTTTCATGAGACACTTCAATCAAGCTGGTCAGCTCCTGTCCTAGGCAATGTATAATTGAGACAACTACCTCATCAGAGGTACAGCCCTCATATCAAGGTGTGTCAAAGGACAGAGACTGATTGCTTTTCTTGTGGTTATCACACTTAGGCTTTGAATGTGACTTGTTTTTATGCTAAAAATGTAATCATTCCAGGCTGGATCTCAGAGGAATTGCAGTAGCTAGAGAGATGTGAGTGAAAGCTAAACCCTAAGGGTCTAGGAAGGTTTTGTGGGCAAATGCCATCTTTAAAAAGCAGGTTAGTCGCATAACAAATAGCTTGCATTGCTGTATACTGCTCTAAGCACTTTACATGTACGAGATAAATATCAGAGGAGGAAACTGAGAAAAGTAACTTGCCCTAGGTGCACAGCTGGTGAAGGCCTCACTGTAGCCACTGTGACTCCCTCACCCCAAGGTAATTGCTTTAGAGATCAAACAACTGGACACCTGCCAGAACTACCCCCACCCCCCCACCACC
>NW_012103142.1:4798831-4808284 GCF_000951045.1 Mandrillus leucophaeus | reverse complement strand
CCCCCACCACCACTTACCCCCACCCCCACCACCACCTACCTCCAACCTTTGGATGGCATGAGTTTGTTTGGTGTGTCCAAGGTCACATTTAAAGAGCAGAGTTTTGAAAAATCCATGGGTAGACGCCTTTGCTGCCAGTCAGCATGATGGAAAAACATGAGTCTTGGAGCCGGGAGGCGGGTTTTAATCCAAGCTTGGCCACAATCTTAATTTAGATTGTTTTGGTTGTAAGGAAAAGAAATCAATAACTTTAATAACTTCAAAACCCCCAAAATGAAGAGGAGAGATGTGCTGTAAGGAATGGGTGGTGCTCGTAGGACAATCAAGGGTTGGAACCAAGAACTGGACCATTGATATAACCATACTGTCATTCTGCCCCTTCCTCCCTGAGCTAACTATGATCGGCATCTCGTCCTAGGGTCAGATTCCCGGGATTTAAAATCTGATTGGCCCGGCTTCGGTCAGGTGTGTTCCTCTGATCCAATCAGCTGTGACTGGGTAGGTGGGATCACACAAACCTCAGGAAAGGGGGCCTATTGTGAGCTAGGCAGATATTCTGTAGAAGGTGCCTAATGCAGTTACTATCAGTAGACCTTAGGGAAGATATCTTCCTTCCCAGACTCAAGGTTCTCATCTGTAAATGAGAGATTTGATCTGTGTCTGGTTCATCATTACATCTACTATGCCTGTTTAATAAATGTTGAATGGACTACAATGATCTCTATATTGGCTTCTGGTTCTGACCATCTGTCTTTTAGAATTTTCATAAGTAAAGTGTGTGGGTACACGGAGCTTGCAGTGAGGGAGAAGCAGGGGAGAAGGAGGGTGTGCCGAAACTGGCTGGGGTGCCTGGGGACTTCAGCTTAAGCAGTCTTTTCTCTGGGCATCTTTCCAGGGCCAATCCTCTGTCCCCACCAAGCAGCATTCTGGCCAGAATTTGGCTTCTCTAATAAACACTGTCCCTGGAGGGACAGTGCCCTTTATAAGCTATTAAATTGGCCACCTGACAGTTGCCAACACAATGCCATTTGAGAAGCATAGTCCAAAGTGGGGGGACTCCGGATTTGATTCCGGTGTCCAGAATCCAGACTCTTCCACTTATTATGTGACCTAGTGGGTCACAGCCCTCTGAGCATCACAGTCTTCGCTGCCCAGACAGACATGGGAATCTTTGTTCTGCCTTATTCATAGAACTGTTTGAGGGATATTGTGTATAAAATTATCCATAATAATTGAACTATATTTGTGGTGTGCTAACTAGATGCCAGGCATAGCATCATGTGCTGAAAAGGATTATTATGTATAATCCTCACAAGAGCCTTATGAGGTAGCTGCTACTATGATCTCTGTTTCACAGATGAAGAAACTGAGGCTCAGAGGTTAAATAACTTGCCCAAGGTCACACAGTTGATGAACAACGGTCAGATGCCGTGCTATGAACCACTAGGCTCTAGTACCTTTGTTTGTGGTCCAGTTGTAGACAGACACAACATTATGATTACTTCCCAGGGCCTAAGACCTCTCAGATAAGCTGAACGTTGAGACCCACGGAGCTGGGAAAACAAAACTTGGACACCAGAGAAGCAAACTTCTGGGTTTATTCCTTCAGTCTAAAAACTACATGCATCAAAAAATCTGTGGGCTGTAAATGAAGTAACTCAGCTCAAATTAGCTCACTCAAAAAAGGGAATGTGTTGGCCTCCACTCTCTGAGGGGTAAAAGTGAGCTAGGGCACCTGGAATTCAAGTTTCAAACAAGCACCCCCAGGGCAATCTTCCTCATTGTCTGTCACTGCAGCTGCCCTGTGCTGGCTGCCTGCCCTTTCATACTCCATGAGCTTCTTCTCCGGAAGAGAACACTGCTGCCAGCAGTTCCAGCATCACATGTCAGCTGCTCTGCAACCAAACCTAAGGTGGGATTTCCTTTCCCGGCTACAGGTGAAACAAATCTCAGGGAAGGATTCTTATTGGCCCAGCTCAGATCATGAGTCCTCCCTTCTGAACCAATCACTATGGCTAGGGACATGTGGTTCTATGATTGGCTGCCCAGCTTAGATCATATGCCACCCACGTGAATAGTGGGAGTGGGTCTGTTATAAGAAGATGGGGTGTGGGGGGGAGATGGCCACACCGATGTGAAATCTGGGGGATTCTCTGAAGCCTGGGTCACCCCAATTTGTATCCTTTCCAACTGGCAACAGCAACCTTGGTTTTCTCCTTCCTCAATCTATATCTACTAAGAAGTCACCTAATAGGCTGTTAGTTTCATATTCTTGTTTTCTTCAGAGAGGCTTATATAGTCTTTTATACAGAAAGAGTGGGTGAGTATCCTCTTCCGCAAACTAGTTCATTCACGGATGTACCTCAACTTTCATGTCTGGAAATTTGGGGCAATGGAGCCTGCCTTACTTTCCTCGCAGAGGTATGTGAGGACCTACAGAGTTAATGGATGCAAACACTGCTGTAGAACGAACAAAGTGCCATATTTACAAACACAGGATCTATTTATTAATTTATTTATGCTCCTTTGTGTTTCAAAAAAGGATTTGAGATAGCTTACCAAAATGCACAAAATATAGTGGGATAAAAATAGTAAGGGGATAGAGCAGAGGGAAAACATGGGTAGAAAAATCAAATAAAGCCAGGGAAAATTCTTGTACCTGGAAACTTATGCTCAAAGTCCCTGAACAAGTTTGGTTCTGAGCTTCCTCATGAACAAAGTGGGAAACATGATCAGCTACAAAAAAATAGCCTAGTCACAGGATAAGAGAATATCAGCATGCCAGGAAAGGTCACAGAGCTTAGCTCAGCACCAATGTCTGGTAGAAATTTCTTCTCGTCAGGAGGATGCTGCAGGGAGGGCCCAGCGCGGTGGCTCACGCCTGTAATCCCAGCACTTTGGGAGACTGAGGCAGGCGGATCACCTGAGGTCTGGAGTTCAAGACCAGCCTGGCCACAGTGGTGAAACCCCCGTCTCTACTAAAAATACAAAAATTAGCCAGGCATGGTGGCGGGTGCCTGTAATACCAGCTACTTGAGAGACTGAAGCAGGAGAATCACTTGAACCCAGGAGGCGGAGGTTGCAGTGAGCCGAGATTGCACCAATGCACTCCAGCCTGGGTGACAGAGTGAGACAAAAAAAAAAAAAAAAAAAGATGCTGCAGGGTGGAGTGGTCTGCATATTCAACAATATACAGAGATCCTTTGGTTTTCATGTCACTGGATGCTAACTCTGTTTCATGTGGATTCACTGTCTACCATTTGATTTATGTTAACTGAAAACTGGATACCAACTAAATACCAAGCACATTCTTTTCTCCTTCCTTCCTTCCTTCCTTCCTTCCTTCCTTCCTTCCTTCCTTCCTTCCTTCCTTCTCTTTCTTTTTGCAGGGTAACATGAGGTTGGGTGCAAGGAGTGGTACGTGCGTTTTCCCCAGTGAAGTATGTGGACAAAAAAGTTCTAGCATCTTGGCTTAGCCGAAATGTATAAAACTCACTAAGACATAAAACTGTTCCAAGCAGGCCATAAAGGCGCTGCTGCCTTTGCCTCAGAACTTGGGCTATAATGTGCTGTCCTGGAACAAAACGCACACATAAATCAGCTTTCACAGTATTTTTAACCACCTACAAAATTCTTCATTTCCTGCCTGAAATGCTTCTGACGGTGAGCGATGCCACTCTCCCTCATTCTTCCTCTGAAAAGGTTCCCTTCGGGCAGTGATGGGGACCCAACACTGGGCCCCACAGCTCAGGCAAGCCCAGGAGGCATGGGATAGAGGAAATGATCTCCCAGGGTCTCTAGGACAAATAAGCCAGGGATGTGGCTAGAGTATAAAATGCTTTCGTGCAAAGTTGGAAAGGGTGCCCCTTCTTGGCACAGGAAGCCCTGTGGGTTCCCCCCTGGGATGCCCTCTCCTGCATCTTTGCCTGACGCAATCTCGTCTGTCCTCCTGGACTCATAACCTCCACAAAGCCACCCCCAAATACCCATCCCATTCTCTTTTCTCTGCACTCCAAATGCAACAATAGCGAGTACCAGACAGCTGGCATTTAATTATATGATGTCTGGCATGCACTATTTCATGTTGTCAGTCTGTCGCTCTAACCAGATTAAAGAGATCTTGAGGTAATCGTTAGTTCTTACTTTATTTGTCTCCCTTACAGCTAACGAGGAAGCTTTATGTCTGCATACCTTACAAATAACAAGGTCATGAAAAACAGGAGCCTAGGGTGACTGTCTCATTCTCCCCGCTGTACCCATTGAGCAGACAAAATTGAGAGCCAAAGAGGAGGCTTGACCTGCCCAAGGTCATGCAGTGAGAACTTGGGCTAGCCAGGAACGACTCCAGTTCTCCTGTCTGTCAAGGCAGTGTTCTACTTCCCTGAAACACTTAGTTCTAAAACCCCCGAATAGGAGGTTCAGAACCACAGCTCCCTGGGATAATAAAGACAGACAGACAGACAGACAGCTGGCCCACAGTAATCCGTCTGCTCTTGGGCAGAATTTCCAACACGGAGGCAAGTCAAGCTGCTCTAAGGCTCAGCAAACAGCCTCCATGGGAATCTAAGCTGGGTCTCTGTATGTGCCAGGGGGATGAAAGGACCTCAGTGGGGTACCTGGAGCACTTGCATCCTCCCTGACACCACACAGGTCACTATTGTTTGCGATGTCTGGGACAGAGGAAACCCGTAATTGATGGTCTCAGCAGGAAGGACACGTAGACAGGTGGAGAGGGCATCTCCTGTTTACAGAGAGACGCTTGTGTTTGCTAGGGGCTGCCTTTTGCAGTGAACTATGCACCCTTGATAGCAGGAAACCACCCAAGTATTTGCCTCAAATTTATAATAACAGATACAATAGTGTCAAAGTTGATAGAAACTGAAAACAAAATAATAACAAAAAATACCCATGGCAACAATTGGTAAGCAAAACTCTATAATGACAAGCTGGCAGCAGCCTCATCAGTCCTGCTGAGACTCTCCTGGGCACTCACAAGCCACAGCACCCGGCACTTCGTACTTCTCGCAAACACCCTATGAGTTTGGTATGATGTGCTTGTTTATAGATGTGGAAGCCGAGGCTTAGAGGGCTGAAGTATCTTGCCTCACATCACAGGCTGCTAAGAGGCAGAGCTGGGACTGACATCCAGGTTGATCTCCCTCTAAAAGCTTCCCCTTTCACTACAACCCACATAGACTGTCATTCCAACCCCACTTCAAGCATTTCTTCCCATTATCAGACCTGTGGGACAAGGTTTGGTTGGGAAAACATGAGGCTCTTCAGAAAGACAGACAACAGATTGCCCATCATTTCATGGACAAGGGACCGACATGAGGCGCACCCAGATCTCTGTGGCTTTTTCCTGGTGCCAAACAAATGCAGAAGGAGCCACTTCTCAAAGAACACAGTGTTTTTCTTCCTCTTCTCACCTCCCCTGGGCCGGTGCCTGTGATAATTGGGAAGCAAAGAATCTGGTTTTTCTGGGATTGGAACCAATGCTGTGAAGAGAGTTCTGACAATAAATGTTGATTGACAGTTGATGGACAATGTTCTTGAATCAGTTTTTCCTGTGCTGGGTGTTAAGCTGAGAACTGCACTAAGCAACTGCTCAACAGCCTGCTTCCTGTTCAGATAGAATTTACTACACTCTCTCTCTGTGGGCCTCAGTCAGGCAGCCAGGCGAGATGGTATCTCAGGCCCCTTCCAGCTCCATCACTCAATGTCTCCATCAAGAAGAGAACACAGATCTGAAAATATTTTTTTCCCCCAAACACGGAGTTGGGGTTATTATTCACACACACAAACACAGGCACCAACAGAGATAACTGGTCAGGAAATAAGGAGCTTTGATTCTGGTCTCATACTCTTTGACCTAGTAATTCTACTTCTGTGAATTTATCTTAAAGAAAGAATCCAGAGGACAGAGCCGTGTGCACAAAAATGTTTGCTTTCACAATATTTGGAGTTACCATTAATAAAATGATGTCCAATGCAACAATGGGAGAGACTCACTTGGTGGCACATGAGGCCACCGCAAATGATAATTTCAACGACACAGGAAAACATCCTTGGCAGGGGTTTTCAAATTGCAATTCACCCTCCATTAAGGGGTCATGAAATAAACCTAAGAGGTTTCCTGCCACCAACTTGTTTTTATTTTTATTTTTTGAGATGGAGTTTCTCTCTTTTGCCCAGGCTGGAGTGCGGTGGCATGATCTCGGCTTACTGCAACCTCCGCCTTCAAGTTTCAAGTGATTCTCCTGCCTCAGCCTCCCGAGTAGTTGGAATTGCAGGTGCCCACCACCACACCCAGCTAATTTTTGTATTTTTAGTAGAGACGGGCTTTTGCCACATTGCCACTGCTCTCAAACTCCTGACCCAAAGTGCTGGGATTGAGCGGTGAAGCCAGCTGGACTTCCTGGGTCAAGTGGGAACTTGGAGAACTTTTCTGTGTAGCTAGAGGATTGCAAACGCACCAATCAGCATTCTGTGTCTAGCTAAAGGATTGTAAATGCACCAATCAGCACTCTGTAAAAATGCACCAATCAGCACTCTATGTCTAGCTAAAGGCAAATGCACCAATCAGCACTCTGTAAAAATGCACCAATCAGTGCTATGTCTACCTAAAGGATTATAATACACCAATCAGCACTCTGTGTCTAGCTAAGGGATTGTAAATGCACCAACCAGCACTCTGTAAAAACGCACCAATCAGTGCTCTGTGTCTAGCTGAAGGATTGTAAACACACCAATCAGCACTCCGTGTCTAGCTAAAGGATTGTAAATGTATCAATCAGCACTCTGTAAAAATACATCAATCAGCACTCTGTGTCTAAAGGATTGTAAACACACCAATCAACATTCTGTAAAATGGACCAATCAGCACTCTGCACAATGGACCAATTAGCACTCTGTAAGTGGGGACAAATAAGGGAATAAAAGCTGGCCACCTCCCAGTCAGCAGTGGCAACCCACTCAGGTCCCCTTCCATGATCGTGGGAGCTTTGTTCTTTGGCTCTTCACAATAAATCTTGCTGCTGCTCACTCTTTGGGTCCGTGCTACCTTTAAGAACTGTAACACTCACTGGGAAGTCAGCAAGACCAAGAACCCACAAGAAGGAACCAACTCTGGACACAGGATTACAGGCCTGAGCCACCATGCCCGGCCTTGTTTTTTTAATTAAATAGGCAAGAATAGAAAATAACAGAGTGCATCACAGGTGGTAAAGGTACTTACTGTGAAACTTTGGTTTTGGTTTCATGGATAATTGGGCCATGGTATAAAGTATACTTTTTGTCATGGGGTCACAGTCAAAACATTTCAAAGGCCGTAGGTCTATGGTGTACAGTATAGTAGGATTACAACAATATAAAATACTGTGTGTGAGGCCAAGCCTGGGAGGAATAAACAGAAGCAAAGAGTAACTGATAAGGTTGGTAGAATAAAGGATGCTGCTTCTCAGTTATATGTATTCTGTGATGTTTGTAGGCTGTTCTTACAATAAAACAAAACAAAAAGAAAAGAAGTCAAGACACAAAGGAGAAATAACAACATAAGGTCATTATCAGATCCCACTGGCGGAGGAGCTCAGGGCTCCTGCACCGGCCTTGAAGGATGGACAGAATTTGAATCAGGGGCGTGGCCTAAACAGGGACAGGGTTTTTGCTGAAACACAAAGCACACTGAAAGAGAACATGGGGTTAAAAAAGGATCTAAGTGATGCAAAGTGACTTAAAACTGGGGAAGAAAAGGGCAGGTCCACTCCCGGACTGTCCATTGTGCCTCCCTGTACAGACTTTTCCTTCCTCCACCCCCGTAGGCTGAGACCTCAAGCTAGAGGTTGCCCCTCATAAACATGTCCGCACCAAGCCGGCCGCGCCCCTCAACAAGATGGCGACGCCAGCAGCCCCACCTCCCGCTGCCTTGGTGGCCAATGAGGGAGAAGCATGAAGACTTGAGCATGCGCATAGCGACTTGGTGGGCGCGTCCAGTGATGACTTGGGGATCCGGGCAACTAACATGACTAAAAAGAAGCGGGAGAATCTGGGCGTCGCTCTAGAGGTGAGGGGAAAAGTGGGGGTTGGGCCACCTCGTTAGTTGCCTTCTCCTGGCCGCGGGATAAGGGATGGGCTGGGCTGTAGGTGGGAGGAGGAGCCAAGCGGAGGAAGAGAGGGCGACGAGGCTTGGGGAGAGGGACGGGAGGGGTGAGAAGGCCCACGGGGTTCCCGGAGGCAAGTTAGCAGGAGAGGGTACCCGATGGGCGAACCAGACTAGAGGGCATCTCCAGAGAGGAAAAGACATGGAAGTGAAGGGGAGCCCCAAAGACGGCCTGGCATAGACGTGAGGGAACTCAAAGCGAGGGACACAGAACAAAAGGGATGGGTACAAAGGTGAGGGAGACCCCAGAGAAATAGGGACCTGTAGTTGGGGGGAACTCCCAAAGGACTAGGACGCAAAGATGAGGGAGCCCATTCTGGTGTATATTACTAATGGTTTAAATATCCTCTAAAAGGGGAAATTTTTCCTCCAGAGTGTGGAAGCTTGTACCTTCAGAATTACTTTGGGAATATGTAAAGATAATTCGGTCTCATGCGTCCGTGTGAAGAGACCACCAAACAGGCTTTGTGTGAGCAACATGGCTGTTTATTTCACCTGGGTGCAGGCGGGCTGAGTCCGAAAAAAGAGTCAGCAAAGTGTGGTGGATTATCATTAGTTCCTATAGGTTCTGGGATAGGCGGTGGAGTTAAGAGCAATGTTTTGGGGGCAGGCGGTGGATCTCACAAAGTACATTCTCGAAGGTGGGGAGAATTACAAAGAACCTTCTTAAGGGTGGGGAAGATTACAAAGTACATTGATCAGTTAGGTTGGGGCAGAAATAAATCACAATGGTGGAAAGTTATCAGTTAAGGCTATTTTCACTTCTTTTGTGGATCTTCAGTTGTTTCAGGCCATCTGGATTTATACATGCCTGTCACAGGGGATATGATGGCTTAGCTTGGGCTCAGAGGCCTGTCTGACAAATTCTGGAATTGGTGATGTGACGGAATGGCTTAAAAATAATTTGCTGCATATTGAAGGGAAAGAAAAACATGCATATTGAGCAACCACCGTGTGCTACTTTCATTGCATTATCAGTTAATCCTCACTGCAAGCCTGTGAGGTTTGTACAGATGAGGAAATTGAGGTTTCAGGTGGAACCCAGGCTGAGATGGTAGAAGTGCTGGAGCCTGGGAATCAGCACAGGTGGTCTTCCTGGAAATACATCTTGCTTCCCGTTTCCCTTCCCTTAGGGCATCCTCCTGGAGGTTGCAGGAGAGATACCGGGTCTTCTTCAGGCTTACTAGTGAGTTCAGTGATTCTCAAACTTTAGCATGCATAGAGTCACAGAGCTTGTTAAAAATGGAGAGTTGAACTCTTCCCACACCCCGAGTAATTCAGTAGGACTTTGATGT
>NW_012103142.1:4794384-4796946 GCF_000951045.1 Mandrillus leucophaeus | reverse complement strand
GCATGATATAACTCATGTTGGTTGTGAGTCCAGTGTTAATGAATCAACTATATATTGAATAAGATCACTTTAAACAGAATCACACATAAAACAAGATGGCAAAAATGTGTCCGTAGGCTTGCAGGAACCCAGCCTGGTTCGGTATTTGCTAATTCAATATTGGAGGCAACTTTATAGGACATAGCTACCAGGAATAACAAGAACCAACTGTATTCAGGCTAAGGAGTATGTAAATGAAGCAATATGTAAATGAGTGGGTGTGTCAGTGTTCCACTAAAGCTTTATCTGCAAGAACAGGCATTAGACCATTTGGCCACAGGGCTTAGTTGCCAACTCCTGGTCTAGAGTACCGGTCTGTGGTGGTTCTGCCAGATTCCCTTCCTCTGTGGCTCCACCATCTCTCAGGATCTTGTCACCTTATCAGTGGAACCAGGGCGTATCCCACTGATGTGTCCACTGGCAGAGAAAGAGGAGAATGGAGGAAGCACACCCACCGTCATGGGCCCAAACTGCCCACTTTCCATTGGAAAGAACTAAGACCCCACCTGAGTGCATGGGGACCAGGGAAACGCGTTCACCAGTCAGGAGGCCACATAGCCAGCTACTGTTTGCTTACTATGGAAGAAGAGACCAGTGTGTTTTCACAGACAGCCTGTAATCTCACTGCAGATGGCACCTCACCTCACAGTGTGGTTGTGAAGATTAAATGAGACATTGTGTTAAGTGCCCAGCACGTGCCTGGCACGGGATTGGTAATCAATACACGGTAGCTCCAGCCTTTGTATTTCTTTTGCATCCTTCCACCATGGCTAAGTCGAACTCATTCTTGGGGATTTGTTCCCTTGTCTATAACATGAAGGATTTGAATTTCACCAGGGGTTACAAACTCCTTGACTATGGACCAAATACAGATCACAGATGTCTTCTGTTTGGCTGACACAGATTTTTAAGTTTTTATTTTTATTTATTTTTTTGAGACAGGGTCTTGCTCTGTCACCCAGGCTGGAGTGCAGTGGCGTGATCTCAGCTCACTGCAGCCTCCGCCTCCCGGGTTCAAGCAATTCTCGTGCCTTAGCCTCCCGAGAAGCTGAGACTACAGGCGTGCATCACCACGCCCAGCTAAGTTTTGTATTTTTAGTAGACATGGAGTTTCACCGTATTGGCCAGGCTGGTCTCGAACTCATGACCTCAAGTGATCCGCCTGCCTTAGCCTCCCAAAGTGCTGGGATTACAGGCGTGAGCCACCACACCCAGCTGGATTTTTAAGTTTTTAAACTTGGTGGAGCATGTATTCTCCAAGTGCCTTATACTGGGGCAGATTCCATTGTTTTACCCTCTCCATACCACTGTAGATATTTACATTTGCTATCTTGGTCCCTAAGTTTACTTTTTGCTTGGATATTAGAAGATTTGACATCTGTAACCGTGTGCCTTGGCAAAAGCCTGACATCTGGCTGGCTGTCTCTCCACCTTGCTTCTCAGTTGCCCCCAGCGGGTCTAAGTATTGAATGTGCACTGATGCTCAGTAGCAGTAGATATTGTCCTCTTATTAAAAGTCTTGTGCTCAGAGCCAATGAAGTGGTGATTTAATCAAAAATGTTTGTTAATCTGACGAGTGCAATAAAACCCCCACAAGTGAGTGATCTCAGCACCTGCAAACAGTCTCCACTTGTAATGAAGCAATTACCAAGCAGGCAGCACTCACCCGTGGGGCTGGCTCAGGCCAGCTGTATTAGCAGTCACCTCTTAGGACGACCAGGGCACCCTCTAGCCTCCCCCTCAGAGTGGTTCCGTTTATCCAATTCATTTGCCACCATATGAGATCTCAGAGTTGGAAAAAACTGTGTTTTAGCTTCTGATAATTTATTCTTAATAAGAAAAGAAAATTAGAGTTCAAATGAGAAATCACCCACCCAGTACTGATTTTAATGTTGTGTGGGAGGAAGGAAATGTTGAATTCCAGTGTAAACTGATAGGAGAATTTTGACTGATGTGAAACCTGTTTGTGTTTTCAGGTCTCTGATAGTAATGAGCTGTTCCTTGGTCATAGCACTTTTCTTTTGTAGCTGGGCTGTTCAAACTGGTGTCTTTAGATGTTTGGTCTTGAGTTAACAGATGTGTGGTGTCTTAGCCAATATCTTAAAGCAGATAACTTGGTTGGATCTGACCCCTAGTACAGAAAGTCTATCAATTTGGAAAGCTTTTGGCTACAAGTTAAAGAAAACTGACCTCAATGATTTAAGCAAATGGGAGTAGACTTTTCCCCCTATAGAAATTTGTAGGGGCCAGGCACATCGGCTCACGCCTGTAATCCCAGCACTTTGGGAGGCCGAGGTGGGTGGATCATTTGAGGTCAGGAGTCTGAGACCAACCTGACCAAAATGGTGAAACACCATCTCTACTAAAAATACAAAAATTAGCTGGGAGTGGTGGTACACACCTGTAATCCCAGCTATTCAGGAGGCTGAGGCAGGAGCTTGAACCCAGGAGGTGGAGGTTGCAGTGAGCTGAGATCGTGCCACTGCACTCCAGCCTGGGCGACAGAGACCCCATCTCAAAAAA
>NW_012103142.1:4791449-4792724 GCF_000951045.1 Mandrillus leucophaeus | reverse complement strand
TTTTTTAAGACAGAGTCTCGCTCTGTTGCCCGGGCTGGAGTGCAGTGGCATGATCTTGGCTCACTGTAACCTCTGCCTTCTGGGTTCAAGCGATTCTTGTGCCTCAGCCTCCCAAGTAGCTGGGATTACAGGCACGTGCCACCATGCCTGGCTAATTTTTGTATTTTTGTAGAGACGGGGTTTCACCATGTTGGCCAGGCTGGTCTTGAACACCTGACCTCAAGTGATCTGCCCGCCTTAGCCTCCCAAAGTGCTGGGATTATAGGCATGAGCCACCATACCCGGCCAGAAGCAGCATTTTTTTTTTTTTTTACAAGCCACGCACACCCCGTGGTGATGCAGGTAGTTTTAGTAGCACCCCTTGAGAAATACTGGCCTATACTTGGTAGGAAAAAGGTTGATGGAAATGTGAAGAGGATGGTTTATGAATGGTGAAATGAGATGGCACTGCGTGGCGGGAAGAACATAGACTTTATAACCTGTATTAGGGTACAATAAGCTGCAGTAACAGAGAAACTCCAAAACTCAGTGGTTTCAAGAACAAGAAAGTGAGTTTTTTTCTAACAGGCTAGAGCAAGGGGCAGCAGATGTCTGCACAGGGTCAGTAACTATTTTAGAAGAGACATGGTCTCTTCTAAAGAGCCAAATGGTCTCAGTTGCAACTACAGTTGATCCTCATTATTCACGGATTCCACATTTGTGAATTTCCCTAATAGCTAAAATGCATTTGTAACCCCAAAATCAGTACTCTCAGTGCTTTTGTGGCAAATGCAGAGCAGTGGGAAAAAATTTGAGTTGCTCGAGGTCCATGTTCTCAGCTAAAGTCAAATAGGTGATGCCCTGCCTTGTTTCAGCTGTCCTGCTGTAAACAAGGGTCCTTATTGTGTTCTATTTAGTGCCCTGTTTTTTGTTTTTTTTCATTCTCATGTTTTTTATTGGTGATTTTGCTGTGTTTTGCTTTTGAGACGGAATCTCGCTCTCGCCCAGGCTAGAGTGTAGTGGTGCACTCTTGGCTCACTGCAACCTCCACCTCCTGTTCAGGTGTTCCCCCCTTCCCCTGCTGCAGCCTCCCTAGTAGCTGGGATTAGCCCACCACCACATCCGGTTAATTTTGTAGTTTTGGTAAAGACGAGGTCTTGCCATGTCGGCCATGCTGGTCTCGAACTCCTGACCTTAGGTGATGCGCCCACCTCAGCCTCCCAAAGTGCTGGGATTACAGGTGTGAGCCACTGCCCGATTTCGTGGTTTAAAGTGCCCCGCCCACCCCCCGACCCC
>NW_012103142.1:4762727-4788383 GCF_000951045.1 Mandrillus leucophaeus | reverse complement strand
CGACAGAGACCCCATCTCAAAAAAAAAAAAAAAAAAAGAAATTTGTAGAAAGGTGGCTACTGGCATTGGTTCAAAAGCTCACCTATGTCAGGGTTGATATTTCTGCATTATCTTAGCTGTTTCCTCGTGGTCACAAGATAGCAGCCACAGCTCCAGTCGTAAGATTCAACTTTAAGTCAGGAAGGAGGAGGAAGGAACAACACTGTCCCTTTTATCAACAAAGCATAAGCTTCCCCAGGAATCTCCTAGCTGACTTCTGGAACGTCTCATTGACCAGAACTGGGTCATGAGTAAGCGTAGCTGCAGTGAGGCTGGGAGAGCATCTGCTGAGGTTTTCCACCTTCTGGAGTAGAGGTGGGCAAAGGAGCTGGGGTGGGGAGTTGGTGTTGTCTTGGCCAGTTGACAGTATCTGCTGTAAGGAATAAAAGCTAATGCGAGTCATTGAAAATTCACTGGAATCCTTACCAGAAAAAGAGGGCAGGATCGGCCGGGCGCAGTGGCTCACGCCTGCAATCCCAGCACTTTGGGAGGCCGAGGCGGGCAGATCACCTAAGGTCGGGAGTTTGAGACCAACCTGACCAACATAGAGAAACCCTGTCTCTACTAAAAATACAAAATTAGCCGGGCATGGGGGCACATGCCTGTAATCCCAGCTACTCGGGAGGCTGAGGCAGGCGAATCGCTTGAACCTGGGAGATGGAGGTTGCAGTGAGCCGAGATCACGCCATTGCACTCTAGCCTGGGCAACAAGAGCGAAACTCCGTCTCAAAAAAAAAAAAAAAATAGGGCAGGATCACTGACCATGTGGGAGAAGTGGTAGGCTGAGGGGAGAGAATGGCCTAGGCCAGGAAGAGCACCGGAAGGCTTGACACTTGTGGTTATTTATATGGTGCCAGCCACTGCAGTAGCCTCGGTGGGGCAGGGCGGGCAGAAGCACCAAGTGTGGAGCACTGCTCTGGAGCAGGCTGTATACAGGGCTCAGGGGAACCTCCCAGTTTCCTGAGACAAGGGCTAGGAGCAGGTGAGTGGACTGTCAATAAATATTTGCTGAAGTGGCTCGAGTGGCAGGAGGAAGCATTGAACCTTCCACCCTGACGTCTGGGCCCAGCGAGTGACTGGGTGGTCAGAGGTGAGGAGGTCACAGTAGAGCAGGTGGTTAGACGCCACCTTGCTGGGAGCCCAGAGCCCCAAGCCAGGGGCTGGGAGAAAGGCTGGCAGCACGCAGAGGACTGTTCAGGGGCCGCTGACCATTAAATGAGCCTCACCTGCTGTCAGGCGGGAGCGACAGGTCGCCATTTCTCGCGGCAGGTGATTTCTCGCGGCAGCCTGCGTCTGGCTCTGCGCCACTTGACGGGGGTCAGGAGACTAAAACCTCATTACCTAGCGCGGCTGGATGGCGGCGTGTGTGGAGTGGCTGTCTGCCAGCATCTTAATTAATGAATTCATAAGGCTCGGGGTGGATGCCAGTTCTTGAAAAGTGCTTTGAGCCTTTCAGCGATGAAGAAGCTTTTGCTAATTTATCAAAAAATAGATATCGGGGGGAAAGAAGAGAAAACAAACCCCACACCACCCTCCAGCCCAGGGACAGCAGGGGTCTTCGGGCGCGGACTGACTCGGGCGTTACTTGTAGGGCTGGCTCGGCCTCCGTCTCCGCACGGGAAGGCGTCGGGACTCGCGTGGGCTGCAGCGGCTCCCTCGCCTTTCCGACCTGGCATGGGGGTGCGTGTCCAGGCAAGTGACAAGCCCCTAGGCTCTCCCTGCTCTTCCTGAAAATTGTTCATTGATTAAAAACTGGGAAGGTCAGCCGTCTTCAGCTGCACACTCTGCGAGAGAAATCCTCACAGGGCCTGTTGATGTGGGGAGCCATGGACGGAGGTTTGTTTTCTGCCCCCACAGAGCTCTGTGAGCTGCCTCCACAGAAAAACATCCCTTAAACCATGTGGGGATAATGGGCCCTTTGGGGTTTGAGGCTGGTCACCTGGAAAATTGAGGCCCAAGACCCCCGTGTGACTTGCTGTGGAGCCTGAAGGCCCCAGATGGAAAGCCCCTGCACTCTTGCCAGAGACCATCTGGGCAGGCACTTGGCTGCTTTACCCATTATAATAAATGTCCTGGGGTCTCCTGACGTGCGAAAATGAGTGGATTTTCAAAAATCCAGTTCCCAGGCTGCTGGGGCTGGAGATGAAACAGCTGACACCACTCTCCTGGCTGTGAATTAGCAAGTGAAAGGGAAGGCTTCAGTACTGCTGGGGAGAGAAGGGTTTCTCAGGCCCGAGTAGCCCACCTTTTTCCTTCTCCAAACTGGATCTGTTTTGAGTGAATCTTGGAGGGTGCTCTGACAGTCTAGGTGATCTGCGGCAGGATGCCTGGGATGTTTGTGAAGCTTACTGAGTTGGCTCAGTGTAAGGGCAGACGCTGGGCTCCTGTCTCCTCTGTCTCAGCAAACACATTTCAATCAGGGCTTTCCCTCACAGAGAGTATCTGTTATGTAGACAGAAACTGAGCACAGCCTCGTACAAGATTATTCCAAGTAGAGAATCTGCTGAAGCCAGATCAGTGAGCTTAGATGGGCTTCAGCTGGGATGTGGAATGACTGTTCTGCAGAACCCTTCTTTGTCATGAATGGTTTCATGAGGGATTTTGGAGAAAGAGCTTGAAGTGGTGGAAAGAGCATAAGCCCTGAAGCAGAAAAACCCAGATTCAGGCTTCAATTCTGCCCCTTCCCAGTTACACGACCTTGGGCAAGGTGCTGAAGACCTCTGCACGGGAGCTTGCACCTCTGTAAGATGCAGATGGGCCCTTGCACAGTGGTTGCAGACACAGGAAGCTGCCCACAATCTGCCCAGCTCCGGGGGGGTAAGGTGTGGAGGTTGTGTCCAGGAGCTAGGGGTCCCTCAGAGCTGGTGAGCGCTGCCTTCTCCATGTGGCATGGTGGTTAAGGGCACAGACCTGGCTGCCCAGCTCCCAGACTTAATGCCTGTGTGATCCTGGACAGTTACCCATGTCTGAGTTCCCTCCATCTGTCAAATGTGGATGCTAATACCGCCCACCTCACAGGGTTCTTGCAAGCATTACGTGAGTTAATCAGTGTAAAGCGTGTAGGTCAGTGCCTGGCACACAGCACAGACTACAGAAGTGTTGCTGCTGCTGTCACTGTTGTGGTTCCATTTTGTCTGGACTTTTGGTTTCCAGAGGCTGCTTACACTCATGCTGTCACGCAGACACTGGAGACTCCGTGACTTGAGCTTGGCTCAGCTACCCTGGCACCACGCTCTTTGTTGGAAGGTCTCAGTGCCCAGTAAGGACCTGGCCAGCCAGGTGCAAGGTATGCCCCATGCCACTGCCTGACCCTATGGCAAACCTGTCACTCACTGGCCAGAAGCTCATAAGAGTAAGGCCGGAGAGACAGCAAACAACTTCCTAAACCAGAAAGCAGAGTGGCCTGTGTGGCCCAGCGCCAGGCCCTGGGGGTGCCTTCTGCCCTTTCCCAGAAAAAGGTCTGGCCCTAGACAGTGGCTCATTAGGGAGTGGGCAGAGAGCCACCTCCCCGGCCGTCTAGATGCTCTGTGGGAGCACCATTCAGTAGGAGAATGGAGTGAACGGTAGCCTGTGGCTCCAACTGTCTCATGCTTGTTGGCAGAAGAAAAGCTGCATATGAGGCCCCCAACAGCAGCCAGCCCTGGAGCTGGCACCCCTTAGCTGACCTGGCCAGATGCTGGGCGGTTACCTGTGCATGAGCTGGCAGGAAGTTCCCTGCCCCCAGTGAGGCCTCTGTGGGGCTCTGATTCTGAGAGGGCCTACGCTCCTGAAAAGATGCCTCACGGGGATTTCAGACGAATCTTACAGTTTCTCTTAACACAGTAGTTTTACGGCATATAGGACCCCAGGGAGACTTCCTTAAAGCTCCCAGAATAAGGTGATATTCCCCAAGTCAGGCAGCAGAGGGGAGTTTGCTTTTCTGCCTAGGGGCTGCTGAACTCCAGGCCCGGGTGCTTGCAGGAAGAGTCCCTCCCCCTGCTGCTGGGCATGAAGAAGCCATTTCTGCTCTTGGCACTAGCCAGCAGGACTGACGGCCCTACTTGGCTAGGGTCTTGTCCCCAGCACCCCTCAGGCCTACAACATAGCCTCTGCGGCCTTGACTGCCGGGCTGACTTTAGATCTTCTCATTCTTCTGCACAGAGCACCCCCTCTGTGGAGGGCCTTTGGTCTCATGGGTCTCCTCGCTGAGCTCACTCCTCCACCTAGCAGGCCTCAATTCCATGCCCCAGGCTCTGATACTGAGAAGCAGCAGTTCTCATACTGACTTAGGCAGCATCACTACGGGGCTTTTCTGTTTAAAGAAGACACTTGCTGGGTCCCAGTCCCCAAGGCTTCCCCTGGGGCGCTTCCCACCTTTCTACCTGAGGGAGGCTCCTTCTCCATTCCCTGCCTCATATGCCTCTTTTTCCTTCCTCCTCCCCTCTTCGTGCTTTGTGTCTCCCCTGTCTAGGCAGACTGCCCCCCTCCGCCATCACCCCAGGCAGTTTTTAGCCACTGCTGGTCTCTGGGTGAAGAACAGACTTTCTCCCATGACACCCTTCACATTCGTCAACCTGTTCCTTGGCCCCCTGGACCACTTGCACAGGGCTTCACACAGGTCTTCACACAGCACCTCCAAGGGCTCAGGATGGGCCAGATGCCAGGAAGCACAGTGTGCTGGCTTACAGTGGGTTCATACCACCGCCTCTCTTACCTCCTGGGGTCCCCTGAGCCCCTGCAGATCGCAGCCCTGCGCCCCCTGCTGACTCATCTCAGTGACTGGGACACAGTGCTCTTTTCCCCTGTGTAAAAATTGACCTTGGTTTTCTGAGTATAAATATAATGCATGGGTGCTTCTTAATGTTATTGTACAGCAGGGGGCACCTGCTCTCTGCCACCACACTGTGCCTGAGTGCCGTCTAGGTCTCTGTCTTGGCTGTCTCCACTTTGCTGGTTACAGTCACAGCCAGAAATGCTGCCCCCTGATAGCTCCAAGCAAGTCCTGGCACCTGAGCCAGCCATGCCTCTTCCTGCCAGGTGGCCCTACTATGCAGCCTGTCGGGCAGGAGTCCTGGGAGCCCCCATGGCCTTCAGAATATAACTTTCCCTTCCTATTGGGCTTGGTTGGATCCCTTCCATGGGGCCTCTTCAGGCTGCCTAGAACCATGGTGTGGGTAAGCCCTGGTTGTGGCTGCTGGGCCTCACCTACTGTTCCACATTTTCTCAGATGCCCACTGATGCCCAGACTGCCCCGAGGCTGTTCCACCTTGGACATGGCTCCAGGCCTCTCACGCTAGGATTCTACCAGGTGCCATGTCTGCAACCTGGCCCTGGCTCCAGAGGCCCACCCTAGCTTTTTCCCCGGGCAGGATCGCAAGGTTCCCACCATGCCATGTTTAGAGCAAGTGAAGCGAGGTGGCTTGTGGCCTGTTGCTGTTCTGACATCTACCCTGGGGGCCCTCCCTGCTGAACCCTTTCATGGACTGGGAATGGCCACATCCGAGCTAGAGGGGCCCTCCTCCCTGCGCTGCCAGTCAGCAACCCATGGAGATTCCTCTCCACCTCATACCCCTGCTGTTGTTTTTGTTTTGTTTTGAGACAGAGTCTTGCTCTGTCACCCAGGCTGAAGTGCAGTGGTGTGATCTTAGCTCACTGCAAGCCTCCACCTCCTGGGTTCAAGCAATTCTTCTGCCTCAGCCTCCTGAGTTGCTGGGACTACAGGCATGCACCACCACGCCTGGCTAATTTTTGTATTTTTAGTAGAGACAGAGTTTCACCATGCTGGCCAGGATGGTCTCGATCTGACCTCATGATCCGCCCACCTTGGCTTCCCAAAGTGCTGGGATTACAGGCATGAGCCACTGTGCCCAGCCACACCTCTGCTTCTATCACCTTCTCTTACTCTTGCCATGGACTAATTAGGTTTTCTTTTTTTCTCCAAAGATCCAGTGCAAACCACTCTCTGGTAATAAAGATGGCAAATACTTACTGAACTCTGACCGTGTAAAGCATGTTCTGGGCATCTTACCTGTATGGCTCCATGTCATCCTCACATAACTCTTTGAAATACGAAACGTGGTTATCTTTGTTTTACACACGAGTCAACTGAGCACGGAATTAAGGGACTCGCCCGGTCGTACCACAAGTGTGACAGAGCCAAGGGCACTGATCATAGCCCATGCTCCTTACCACTCGCTCACCCGGAACCACCATTCCAGGCTTCTGGGCACTTGAACTCCCAACTGCTTGCCCAGTTCTGGCACTTCTAGAATCTTCTTAATATTTGTCTCCTTATCTGGTCCTAACCCCCACGTCTTCTCTCCTGGTCCTGGCTGTCTTGTCCTCTGTTGCCTTCAGCCTGGTGGTGGCAGGGAGAGAGCTAACCAAAGACTGCATATTTGCCTCAGGTCGTCTGCAAAGTACATAATCGTGTGCATGCAGTTGAGAGTTGGCTGAAAATCCAAGTCAGGACTTCCTTTAAGACCCCCTTTCTGGGTCCTCTCCCACCTTTCAGGCCCATCCTGCTGTGTCAGCTCTGCTCTGTAGCCACCACTCCTGACCCCAGCCACAACTAAAAGAGGCATCTGGACTTACCTTCCCTCCCTGCCTCTGTAGCCAGGTCCCCCGGAGTCTCTCCACCCATGTTGACAGCTGGCTCCTGCTTCAGCAAATGCTGCAGGGTGTTTGATTGTCAGCTTCCCGAACCAGGCCCAGTGCTGGGGACCCAGCAGGGTCACCTTCTGAGGATGGGTTTGTGGCCTCTGAAGAGCCTCTTGACAGTTTTAGCCTCCCCTCACTCAGCCCACATCAAGCAGCTGGGTTATAAAGAAGGGGAACTTGCTATTTAGAAGGGAATCAGAGAGAGCTGTCAGCAGGACATAAATATTCATAGAGGGAGGTTAGAACTTGAGTCCCTAAAACCTTGATTTGTGTTCGACCGTTTAAGCCTCATTAAAAAGTGGCAAATGAAAGTGGAATATTCAGTGGAACTGCAGATAAATTGGGCTTGTTCAGATAAAGGCCCCCGACTGCCAGCTCTGCAGGCTCTGCCCAGAGCATGATAGCAGATTGGCTTGGCCACTTGTGGTTTGCCAACCTCAATTTTAAGATTTTGCTTAGCATGAGTTCCTGGCCCTGCTCTGGGGGCAATTACCACTTGTTTGGGCACTTGGTAGCCTTCCAGAGGTGATGAGGGATGGAAGTCCCCAACCTGCTCCCTCCCCAGAATGACATGCAAACCAAGGCCTGGCTCAAAGGCTGTAAGGAGAAATCTCACCTAGGACTAAGACTTGCACTGGGCAATCTGCAAAGCGCATAATTTATGTGCATGTCTAGTTGTTTCTCCTTCTCCTAGCTTTTTCTAGCTTCTGTGGACATGAGGAGGGAGGGTTTCAGACTCTTGCTACATGAGACCTAAACCGTCTGTCCTAGCCCCTCAGTTCCACCCAAGCTCAACTCCACTCATTGTGGCTAAAAATACAAAGACTGCAGCAGGCTAGGCCTTGTGGTGGGCACAAAGAGGAGACAGATGGTCACTGTTCCTTCTAGGACAGAAGCTTTAGACTCAGGCCTCTGCCAGGACCAGGCAGGTCACATATATAAGTGGAATGGGCCAATCTGTGGGCTAGACCTGACCTACGGGCTGCCAGTTGGCACCATCTAGAGACCCCTAGAGTTTGGGAAGATAGGGTTTGGACACAAACAGGAGGGCAACAAAGAATACACTCAGCCTCATGAAGGAAGGACTGGTTAATTTGCCAGGAGGAGGAGGGTGGAATGCACCCCCTCCCCTGCCATAGCCAAGGGCAGCAGGGAAGCCTGGTGGAGGAGGTAGGGCATCAAGAATTAAGCTTTATTTGTGCTCAAGTGGAATCTGGTTCTCTGATTGTGGTTTCTACACCATAGGAAACTGAGTCTCAGGGTACTCTGGGGCTGGGCTGTGTGCTGGGGGTGCTGCTGTAAACGGGAGGCCGCATGGTGACCTGAGGCACTGGCATGGGGCTGCCACTCTTCCCTGAGCCTGGCTTCCCTGTGTTCATTTCCCTGCTGCGCAGGTTCCAGGTAGGCCTTTGGCCTCCCCAGGGACAGCCCCATCTCCTGGCTGGGTCTGTTTCCCAGGACTGCCCTCCTTTTGGGTGCCCATTAGCAGATAAATGACACAATTAACCAGGCAATTAACTCAAGGCTCTGCGGTTGCTCCCTCTCACAGGGCCCTGCTTATGGGGCCGGGGGTGGCAGTGGTGGGGCTGCAGGGCAGGGGTGGATGGTGTGTCATTGCCAGGCCTTCCTCAGGAAGAAGGAAAAGTGGCTGACATGAAAGTGGCTGAGATGGGTGTTCTCCAGAGAGAGAGGCAGAAGGTCCAGAGACTTGGAATGTGACTCCCCTGACACCCAGCCCCAGAATGCCTGCCACCATCTGACCAGCCATCCTGGGAGGCAGGGATCTTACCTGCAGTCATTTATTACTAACCCTGCAGGGGCTAACTCCAGAAGCAAATGGGGCAGAGAACTGGCTGAGACTGATAAGGAGAGGAGTGTCCCACCCTGACTCCTCAGAAAGTCATTCCATTTGGGGGACCCCCATTCTTCCATTCATGAAATAGAGGTCTTATTTGCCATGTCTCCTAGGGAAGTGACGAGAATGAATGAAGTCAAAGATGGGAAATGGAGCATTATGGGGCTCCGAGGCACTATTCAGTCAGCTGCTGGGAGGGTCACAGAGCCCCCCGAACCCTTCTACCCACTGACACCCAGGCTTGCGCCAGCCAGAGAGATGGCCAGCTAAACACCTGGAGACTGAGTCAGACACAGGAAGATGGACTTTCAATGCCAAATGCATGGTGCCAGGACCCAGGTTTGGACAATCCAGTCCAGTATGTTATTAAACATTTCTCCACAACTCAAATATTTCCCCAAGAACACTTCTCTGAAACTCTAATCAAACCAATGGAAAAAACAGATACCTTAACTATTTTGCTACCTTGATGGTAGGTAAAGTTGTTGCTTAGGAACCAAGTCAGAAAGGAAGAAAGGTGTTTTTGAGGATTTTGCTCAGTGATTTTTCTTGATTCTCACAGAAAAATGTTTATTTTTACAACTTGAACTGCTAAGTTATTAAGATGAAATATGTCAATGAGAAAAACACCTTTGCGTTGCCCCTAGATGTCTAATCACCTGGCCCCACATGTGTGGAGTGTCTGGAAGCCAGAGTTTCTTCACAGCGTCTCCGCCACTCTAGGATACACTTGTGGGGAAGGTGCATGCCGTGTTCAGGGTTCTGGTTGCTCCTGTTGTGGGCCCAACTGGGGCATCATGCTGGGGAGACAACAGATCAAGGGGCTGCTTCTCTCCGCCCCCAACCTGTGCTTGGCCCAGAGGGCTGGGCCAGCTGGGAGACCCTGGGCAACACCCACTGCTATTTCCAGCGTGGCTCAGGCCACTGTCCTATGCAGCTCAGAGCTGAACCACGTGGAGGCAGAGGACAGCAAAACAAAGATACTCCAGGGAAGATAGGCCTGGGTGCCCTGCCCTGCCAAAACGAATGGAGGCAACACCTGTCCAAGAAGACTCCCGGAGGCCCTGCTTCCCGGTCCCAGTGTTTTGAGAGCTAGAAGCCTCAGCAGCCCACCTCTCTGTGGCCTTTGTTTCAGATCGATGGACTAGAGGAGAAGCTGTCCCAGTGTCGGAAAGACCTGGAGGCCGTGAACTCCAGGCTCCACAGCCAGGAGCTGAGCCCAGAGGCCAGGTAATGCTCCTGCCCAGCTACCCCACCCTTCCCCATCAGGCCCCCACCCCTTGTATCTATCCTGGGTCCCCCAAAGTAGACCTGAGGCAGAGGGTTTAGATCTGACATCTTAGCTTCAATGTACCCTCCTCCCCCGAACAAGACCCAAGCCCTGCCAACCTGGCATGCCAGCTGCCCCTCAAGTGGGGAAGAGGAAAAGGATTTGGGCCATGAAACTCCTTCCCCCTCACAGGAGGTCCCTGGAGAAGGAGAAAAACAGCCTAATGAGCAAAGCCTCCAACTACGGTAAGAAAGTTCCTTTCAGTTACCAGCCCCAGCCTCCAGTCCCCAGAGCCAGGAAGGGTCAGAAGCCCAAGGGGCCTGACAAGGCAGCAGGGAGCAAGGGGGTTCTTTGGGAGGGAGCCCGCCCCCAGAGGCTGCAGACACCCCTGCTAGGCCCAGCAGCCTGTGGGAGAGCGGGTTTGTTGCTTTGTTCTAAGGGAGGATGAGACGGCCTGTGGGTCTGTCTGCTCTTTGGGATGAAGGGATGTGGCCGTGGCCAGGTCTAGAAGACACTCATTCACCCAGACATGGGAAGTCTGCTCTCCCCCCAGCCCAGCCCACCCCACCACACCCTCCCAGGAAAACCGTGCAGTGGAAGTGAGGGGTAAAGGATGCCGAACTTCCCACGTGGGTACGGCAAGGGCTCCTGTGGGTGGAGCGATGCCGCCACCTTCTGGGCGCTGGGGGCAGAGGCAGGTAGAGGCCAGGCCCGGCGGGGCACTAGAGGGCGGCTGGCAGGCTGGTGGGCTCCCTGCTGAAGGCTGGGGAGGACCACGGTCTACAGGTGCTCCTCAGACTTGTCTGTTGTGTTCTCGCCTGGGGGACCAGGCCTGGCCAAGAATCAGCCCCAGGAAGGCGCTAATGGCAGGGAGCCCCCCAGAAGCGCTGGTCTGAAGAATGCCGTAGGCACAGTACACACCTACTGGCCCTGCCTGGAGTTCAGCATGTCTGGGCTGGGGCAGCCTGGGCCCTGGACTCAGTCTGGCCTGCCCAGAATAGCTCTGCAGGTGTCTCCTTCCGCTGCCCAGGACAGACAGGGATGGGACATCCGTTTCCCTTCAAGTTTAGCGGTTTTCACACAAAACCACACCACCACTCAATTTAGCCCTCACAGAGTACCCTCTACTTGTGTGTCACCTGGAGGGGATACTTAGATACAAGTGTGGCCATAGAGCAGCAGGACTGATTTCCTCTAGAGTCAAGACCAGCTGCCTCACGGACACAAACTGCATCTTAGCATCCCTAGATTCTGCTGCACCAGGCACCCGGCAGAGGGCAGGGACTCAGGAAACACGCGGCCCACCTGGCACCTCCTCCACTGTCGGGCCCAAGGAGGCCCCAGGCGCCCTCAGTTTCTGAGGTGGAGGAGATACCTGGAGGGCTGAGCACCACACAGCCAACCCCATGACAGGCTAGTGGACTCACCTGGCGATGTCACACCACCTCCTAGCCGGGCTTTCAGGTGTGGCATTTTTGGTGACTCCTCACCCACCTCATCCTCGACCTCAACCACATTTAAGGAGCAATAGTTGAGCAGCACTGGGCATTGGGACTTTATTAGGCTGGGTCTGTAGCCAAAAGGATGTCAGGATTTGGGCAGATTAAGAAGGGCAGGGTCATTTTTATGGGTAAGGAGGTGGCTGGGTGCGTCTCTGCCCTCAGCAGTGTGTACCCACTCATTGGAGAGGCAGAGCAGAACAACAGGTGAGCCTAAACTGCCTGTCCCATCCCTATCACCCTCTTTCCTCCCAGAGAAGGAACTGAAGTTTCTTCAGCAAGAGAACCGGAAGAACATGCTGCTCTCTGTGGCCATCTTCATCCTCCTGACCCTCGTCTATGCCTACTGGACTATGTGAGCCTGGCACTTTCCCACAACCAGCACAGGCTTCCACTTGGCCCCTTGATCAGGACCAAGCAGGCACTTCAAGCCTCAATAGGACCAAGGTGCTGGGGTGTTCCCCTCCCAACCTAGTGTTCAAGCATGGCTTCCTGGCGGCCCAGGCCTTGCCTCCCTGGCCTGCTGGGGGGTTCCAGGTCTCCAGAAGGACATGGTGCTGGCTCCTCCCTTAGCCCAAGGGAGAAGCAATAAAGAACACAAAGCTATTCCCATCTGCTGAGTACATGTCATGGTCTGACTAGCGGAGGGTGGGGGCCAGGGGCAGGAAGGGGCAGCAGCAGGGGCGGCACTCAGGAATCAAGGAAGAAGAGATGTTCAAGGGAAAGCTCTGGCTTACAATTTAGAATAGAGGAGAAGGCCCCTAGCTCGAGTGGGAAGTAAGGAGACAGTGGGAAGCACTTCCCAAGCCAAATAGTGGGAGTTACTTCCAGGGCTCGGGCACTGCTGGGGCTGAGCAGCAGACATTGTGCCACCTGTCCATCCCCCCACCACACACTGTCATGCCATCCAGTCAGTGCCATTGCTTGTAATTATGGCAGAAAAAGTGCAGTCTGTGCAGTGAAGGGCGGCTTGGGGACTTGAAGTGGTCATGTGGCAATCCTGGGGGAGTGCGGAGTTAATCCATCTTCGATAGGCAGGCAAGGCTGGAGAGGCTGCGAGCGGGCAGCAAGAGTCATGGTAATGACCAGACAGACTTACGGTGACAGTGGCTAGTAAATCAGGTAGGGTTTGTAGTGAGAAGGAGGGGTGGGGCTGATCAGAGGAGGAGCTGTGGCAGGAGCAGCAAACTCAGACATCCCCCTTACCCTTCCACCCCCCAACTCTAACTCCTAGCTTAGGAATAAGGAGGGGAGCAGGTAGGAGGCTGCAGCAAGGCAGAACAGAGGAAGGGCGTGGATGGCTGAGATGAAACCAATTAAGTAGGAAAAACAAGGGACGGAGTTGCCCAGGGAGCTAAGGTCATCCACAAAGGACTCTTGGGGCTAAAGTGAGGAAGTCCAGCAAAGTGAAGGAGGACTTTGGGAGGAACCAGCACCAGGGCGATGACTAACTGGTAGATAAATCAGCTGGGAACAGAGAGGGAGGTGCCTGCAGTATCTGCATCCCCCGCCCCCAGGCACAGCCCCCTGCAGGCAGAACCAGCTCTCCTTGGAGGGAAGGCAGGCTAGGGTCAGTGAAACCATCTCTCCCTCCCTCTTTCCCCCAAGTCTAGTGACACTAATTGGTCTGACACCTCTGTTATTTTAGTCACACAGACTGATCTTGGATTGTCACAGTGCCACCATGGAGTGAGATGTGTGATTTATGTAAGGGGGGAAGGTGCCTCTCTGCCCTCCCGGGGCTGTGGGTTCATTCATCTGCAGTCCCTGCTTCTAACAGGAGCTGCATAATTTCCCCCAACTCTTCTTTGGGCCCCCTCTTGAGCAGCAAGCAGCAGCCCTGGGAGCCCTGCAGGGGCCCAAGAGCTTGGACAGGCTCCGATTAAACAAACCCTCTTTTCTCTCCTCTGCTTTGAGTAGCGCTGCCTCCCCTTCACTTCTGACCCAAGCTGTTTCATCCAAGCCAGTCTCAGACCACAAAGCACTGAGGACAAACAGCAGCAGCCCCAACACAGAGCCACACAGGCATTAAAAATATGTTTATCTTTAATGATCCAAGATTCTGCAAGACACACTGATATACCCAGAATTGGGTGGAAATACAGCATCTCAGCTGTGCTGCTGCCAGCCTGGGGGTGGGGAGCTGGATGCTGGCTGAAGGACCCCCATGGTGAAGTCGATTCCAACCTCACGGGAGCCTCAGTGCCCTATCTCCATGGAAACCAGCCTGGCACTGGGATGGGGCCCTAGGGAGCCTGCATGAACATCTCTGAGAGGTACTTCCCATTAAAAACAACCACAGGTGCCCTCCCCCACCCCAAGCTACGGCCCAGCTCCCCCTCCTCTCTGCATTGTCGGACAAGATAAAGGAAATGGGAGTGACCACATAATGACAAACAAAAGCAGACTGTACCTCCTATTAGGGAAGAAAAAGGAAGGGAAAGGGTAGCAAGGGAGCTGCACTTCCAGCTCAGAATTCTGTCAAGACCCTAGAGCAGCTATGGCAGACAGTGGTGCATGACTGCCAGAGGGCAGTGCTACCCAAACCCCTGGAGGTACCCTTGGTTACTGGTGGGGCCACTGCTGCTGTGGGGGAGAGAAAGACGGGTCTTCAAGGCTGCTTCCTGCCATCTAGTGCTGCCCAATGTTTGGACCAAGAGGGGATGGGACCTAGGATGGCTCTACAACTCCATACTCAGTACGAAAGAGAGGGCTCCCAGGATCTCAATGTGGTATCAGGGACGGATGGCCCACACTCCCTCCTTCCCACCCTGCTGGACTGTCAGACCTCTGAGCTAGGAAGAACTTCAGGGAAGGCCAGGATGAATGGGGGAAGGAGACAAGAAAATCGTCTCCAACTTGGCATCCAAACAGTAAGTTCAAAGAAACAAAACTGTGATTTTTTATAGCAGGTTCTCCTGGCCAGCTCACGACAGCAAGTCTCCACCCACTCAGGGATGGCCCAATAAAAAGTTGGGCAAAGCAAGGGCATGGCTACCCTCAGGGCAGTGCGTGGAACTCAGAAAAGTGAGTCTACAGGATGCAGGAGAGAACAGCAGAGCCCACAGCTCTGCCACTCTGACATGTCCTCCATCGGCCCCACGTGCCCTAGGCACTGACCTCATACCTGCCTCAGGAGCAGCTTCCTTCAGGCTGAGTCCTGGCAGGGGAAAGTTCCCAGGCAGGTGTCCCAGAAGGAACGTGGGAGTGTTCTCTGCAGGGCCCTGCCTGAGCTCTTCAGGGGGATGGGGAGGAGGCCACCCACTCCTCATGCCAGGTGCAGTGCTCCCCAGTCCCTTTTCAAGAGGGGGAAGAAGCCAGCACTATGGGCCCCAGGTGGCCCTGTCTCAGGAATGACAGGGCATTCTGCAGGGGTGGCGCATCCTGAGGCTCTTAGGCCCTGTGCATCTGGATGAAGGAGAGGACATCCTCCTTGGACAGCTTGTCCTGGTCCTGGGGCTTCTGGGAGTCATGCACACGAATGCCATCCCCCCACTCCCAGAAGAGCCGGCCATAGTAGCAGATGCTGGGAGGAGAGGGAGGGGAAAGAGGTTAGGGGACTGCACCCAGATGGCACAGAGTCAAGTGTTCTTAAGGGTGTCGCGCGCAGGGATCTGTCAATGACTTTAGTTGAGGGTCTTCCCCCTGGCAGGCAAAAGGTACCCAGTAGGCCCTAGCTCTGCCCTGCCTCCCAGAACCAACTTTTCCCAACAAACAGCTGTTGCTGCTAATTGCATCCAACTGGATTCCTACAATGACTGATATTCCTGGCTTATCTGTCTGTGCTTCTCTAACAGAACAGTATTAGTAGTGTGGTGACAGAAAATGTCAGTGGCTAATTACAGGCACATTAGGGCTGCTGGGGAAGCCTATGACCAACAGTCTAATGGACACCGGGTCCTAAAGAGGGACAGCTGGGACCCTGAGTGCCAAGGGGCAGGGCTGTGGGCCCTCAGCATGTTCCCACCATCAGGCCAGTGTTGGAATGTCACCGAAACGTGGCTGCTCCATGGGGTGGATACGCTGCCCAGATGGGCCTTCACAGCCAGGCCCGTAACCATCACAGCAGGTCCAGGCATCATGCTTCCCTCACCAGCTCTACCCAGGCCCAGCCACACCTGCAGGGGGCTGCCATCCCCACAAAGGTGTTCTCAGGCCTGTGCTCAGGGGAACCCCTACATGGGCAACAGTCTCAGGAACCAGGGTGTGCCCCAGGACAGCTGGCTGACATCCTGCAGGAGTACTTGAGGCTGCTAAGGAGGGCAGGCTTGGAGGAGAGCTACTTACTGAAATGGGGCAATGGAGTCTGCGGGGAGGTCAAAAGTAGAGTCCTTGGTTTTCTTGTTGTAGAAGAACTTCTTCTTGAAGCTTTTGCTGAATCCCATAGTCCAGGGCTCTGACGGGAGGAAGAGGGGATGAAGCCCAGAAGGGGACACAAAGCACTTGTGGAGGACAGGTGCGTGCCTTCCTCCACTCCTGGTGGCCTCCCCGCAAAAGCAAGCAGGGAACAGCCCGTGAGGCAGCAGCCTTCATCACCAGCCCAAAGGGGCTCCAGGAGAATGACTAAGCAATGACTTCTCAACGACCCCATCCCAGTCTTGCCAACCTGCCATCAGGGTAACATCTCTAGGACTCTGACAGATATAGGACTCTGTTAGCCAGAGGGCTGTGAAGAAAGGGGGATGCAAAATGGAAGAAGCCAAGCTTGACTTTCTGGATCTGTGCTGTCTACTGAGAAGGCCCTTTTCCTGCCGTGAGAACAACACGTGCTGTGTACAAGTTGAGCTTCTCTCCCTATTCCCTAACCAACTCCCAGGGCCCATGGAAGAACAGAAGAGGCTCAGGGAACACTGTCCCCTAACATACACCTCAGAGAAATGCCAGCCTAGCTGCTACCCACCTTAGCTGGGAGCCCTTCGCTCTGGCTCAGGTAGGGTCTGGGCCCATCACCTGGTGGGGAGAGGGGAGAGGGGAGGGGATGGCGGGAACAGTCCCTCCTCACCCACCATTCACTGTCCTGACGATGTAGAGGCCCATGGGTACAAAGTGCCGGTCATCACGCCCTGTGTAGCTGAGCTTTGGGGTGCCACTGGAGCCCTTGATGATCTTCATCTCCAACCTGACTTCCCCAAGAAGGTATGTACATGAGAGAGAGAAAAGGCCCTGGCTGATAAAATTAGTCTCTGACTAATAAAATCACCCCAACTGTAGTATCTGATCCTGGTTTGACTTAAGACGAAACTGAGGCACAGAGCCGAGTGAGTGGGTGGCCATGCTGAGTTTAGAATTCAGGTCCTGAATTCCTACTCAGGCAGTGGAGGCAGGGGAGTAACAAATGACCCTGCTGTGTCACTGCTGCTTGGAGGATTTCAGGGTAACACCAGTAAGGGTGAGATCTGATACCATGGGTGCCCATGGCAATACTGTGGCCACTAAAGCGTTAATGTAACCTCCACATAAGCACACCCAGGAGACAGATCTGTGAGCACCCGCACACCACTAAGAATATGAGGACGCATTTATGCCCCTTCTACCCCTCCAGGCTCAATTTCTCTCAGCACCGGGAGCTGGGATTTATGGTATTTCCAGCAGCTTGCTGCTCTGCCCCTCGCAGGGCCCATCGTAACTGTGACAGCATCAATGAGCCCGTATTTCTGCCTGACACAGCCCACCTGGCTCCCTCCTGATAGGATGCTGAAGCAGCTCTCAGCCGGGGGGCTCTTGACTGCAGCGGTGCTGCAGAGAGGCAGATGAGGTGAGGGGACCACTGGAGCCAGCTCACCACCCCACCCCTGACCCATCTCTATGAAACGGAGGATGACTCCAGGACACGGCCGCACCCCCACCTCCTCTTGAATCTGAGCTTCACCGGTCAAGTCACTCACCTGACAAAAATCTTCTCCATCTCTTCCAGTCTGTACACCTCCTTCACCCTGCGGGTAGAGGGACAGAGACAAAGGCCTCCTGGGGGACATTCTCGTCCAGGAGGCAGCTGGGAGGCAGGAGACTGCACCTGACCTTGGCTTCTGCCCCAGGCCCTCCCTGAAACCACCCAGCCCACCGGCAGCAAGGACACCGAGCCTGCCCTGTGGCTGTTCTACACAGACAAGCCCTGGGTTTCAGAGCTGCCAAGCAGCTCCTCAGGCCTGTGTCAGGGCAACTCGGGAGTGAAACTACGGATACTGGAAGACAGGAGGGAGAAAGAGGAAGAAAAGTCTGGCAGACAAAGATGTCTCTGTCAGCATTCTCACCCCCAAGTCATCTTCACCATCACCAGAGGGGAGAAAACCAAGGAGTAGGCTCTTGCCCAGGTCTGTCCACATGGATTTTAGGCCTTCCGTAACAAGTTACTGCTAAACAGTCCTAATAGTCCTATTATCCACAGCGGGTGGGGAAACCCTAACAAGGATGCAGGGCTCCTGTTTGACGCCCACGCTCAGCTCTTGGGGGTCCTGAACATGTCTTTGGAACTGCTAGTGGGGAAGGTTCCCAGAAATCCAGCAATCAAACCACAAGCAATGAAGGCAAGGTTGCCCCTGGGAGCTGTCTTTCAGGACCTAGCAGACAGGACATTTTAAAGTGCAGACAGAAATTCCTTTGAGACTTTCACATGCCACCTATAAAGTGCATTCTCAATACTGAATTTAATTTTAACTAAGTAAATTTATGTTAAAAAGAACAAAAATAATGTGGATAAAGTGTAAACAAGATACCTCAGTCTCCAGCCACATGAAGCCCGCAAGAGCAGGGCTAAGCAGTACCCTTTGGCAATAACCTCAGACCTCAGCCTACCCTGGAAAAGTGTGTCCTCCATCTGTCTCCTCCTGACTGTTCTCTTCCTCCTTTCCCTCTCAGGGTCCTGGAACTTTCCCACTATCTAACATTACAACAACCCTGGCCTTCTCCCTCAGCACTGGGGGTCCCATTCCCTCAAACCATTCTTCTCTTTTTCATGTTCAAAATTCCCATTCCCTCAGCACCCATTTCTTACCTGAAAAAAAAATAAAAAGGCCAGGTGACGTGCTAACAATGCTCAAGTGGGAACGGGTGATTCATGAGGTGGGCTGGCACTTTCAGAAGCATGTGCATCTTAACAAGGATGCCTTAACCTCTCGGAATGAAGTTCACCCACTGCCAGGCAGGATGGGGAGATGCTCTGGGGCAAGTCACCTACCTAGCGCCCTCAAACAAACTTCTCAGCAAGAATGGTCTTGTCTCTAACACCAACTTGCCTAGTGCCCTCCACTCAGCCCTCCCATCCCTCACTGGACAGAAGCAGCAGGTACTAGCCAGAAAGAAGCATGGAGGGGAGGGACCACACGCTCACCTGATGGGATTCATGTCAGGCCGACTGGGCTTGGAAACGGCTTTCACAAATTTCTCGGCAAGCTGAATTCTACAATCCAAACAGTCTCTCTCAGAGGCAAGCCAAGGATGCCTCCACCAGCACCCCTACCCCCAGGGCATTTTCACAGCTCCAGTCAGAGAACTTTCTGAATCTGTGGCAAGACTGCTCCAAGAGGCAGCACCCATGTCCCCCAGGATGCCCGCCCTGCCCTTCTCCACCGACGTCTTTATTCATGCCCCACCCCTGTGGATTCTGACCTCTAATTTCACTATGTCGGTTGGTTTTCCTGAAGTATGCCTTCAGCTGTGCTCAGTCACCTCCACTAGAACTTCAAGTATCATCTTTATTGTATGTGTCTGCCCTGTCACCCCAAAGCATGGACACCACAGTGCACCCACTCAGATGAAGCAACTTAAATGGGACCACTCAAGCACAGGATATTTCTTCCAAGGAGTACCCATCTTCCCACAAGGTCACCCTCTTGCTCAACCTTAAATACCTCAACCTGAGCAGCTGTGGCAAAATGGAGTGTGCTGGTATCTCTGATAACCAGGGCCCAAGCCCTAGCCAACTCTGAAGTGGCAACACCAATTCTCACCCTGACTTTGGGACCACCCAGTGGGTGGGAGAGGGAAACTCAGGATGTGGACAAGCAGAGAAGGCCTGGGTGAGGGGCCACACCTCAGGAGGCTGCTGTCCTCCCAAGCTGCCCTGGCCTACCCCCACCCTCCCTACCCTGGGGCCCAGGTCAGACCGCTGGTTAAAGTGCTGCTCCCGAACATCGGTGCCATTCAGCACAAGGACATCGAGGATGTGGATGGCACTGATCTTCCGCTGGGCCTTCCCCTAGAAGGATAAGTAAGTACACTGCCCAATCTGCCAGGCGTCAGCCTTCAGGCCCCACTAACCCCCACCATGGCATGCTGGCTCCATTCCGCCTATAGCCAGGGGAAAGGTAGGGCTCTAAATGCGGGATATTTCTCTTGTCTCCCTCCCAGCTGCTTCTCAGAACAACTGGCCTGGGCTTCTGAGCAGGGTAAGATCCAAGGCATTGGGTGATGAGGCCCCTTGAACCTCAAACCCAGTGAGGTTGCTGCCATGGCACTCCAGCCAGGATCTGGCTTACACCCCTTGCCAACTGTTCCTCCTGACTGTGCTGAATGTTACCATATAGATTTCATACTCATGGCTCCTGAGAAATACCAAAGTCTCTTCTTTCCCAAGGGATCTCTGGTCAAAAACTAAATCAGCTGCTAAAAAATACCCCGTAGACTCAGTAGGGCCCTCAATGCACAGAGACAATCGAGGTCTCCTCTGATGCACAGAGACTGCGCTCCTCCTTACCTGAACCACTGTGGCTTAGAGCAACTGCTCCGGGAGAAGAGTCATTATAAACCCTTAGCCCAGCCTTCGGCCCTGTCAGCCACCACATAATGTAACCAAGTTAACTCAGGGCAAAAGGCCAGGTTCAGCAGCTCCCTAGTCCCCTAGCTGCAGGGCCAACACTTGAGCAGAACCATCTCTGACCTCCCCTTTCAGCTCATGCACAATTTCCACAGATAGCAGAGTGTCCCGGGGCAGCTCTGTCTTCAGGTCTAGCTTGATCCAGCGGTCTGACTGGCGGCCATCCCACGTGTAGATCTGGGATTTCTATAGGCAGAGAGAAACAGTCAGGTAAGGAAGGCATGGACATCGAAGGATAAAAGGCTTACTTCTCAAAAGAGCTTTTAGTTGGCAGCTATAAACTGATGGGACTGGGAAATGTCAGAAGAAAATGTCTATGAGAAATTAAATCCATTATACTTTAGTGATAATGATAGTAGTGTTCTCCAGTGCCTCTGCAGAAGAGAAGCAGAGATCTGGCTCAGCCTTGGAACAGGTGCAGGGTACCACTCAAAAGACCTAAGTCCATAATTAGTGGCCCTCAAAAAAGATCCAATTTCGTGTATGTCTAAGGTGGGTTTGGTGAAGAGTCCAGAGAGCAGAGAAGGAGAGAGTAAGTAAAATGAGAAAAAGACAAAGTGTGAGAGGACACAAAAGAAGTAACTGAGGAAGACAGGATCAAATTATATAGAAACACAAGTCAAGAGTTGAAGGAAAAAGCAATGACTTTACCCAGTTAAGTAAGATAAAGAGCTTGCCAAGGCTCTCCCTCACCTCATTTTAGACTCCAGGGGGCCCAGGGTAGGGACAGGAGTATCTTTGCAAGACGGGGGATGGCATGGGGTGGTGGTGGTGTTGCAAAGGAATGGCTGCATGGACTCAAGCCAGATTAGCCTGCTGACCACGCTGCTAGCCTGGGAAGCTCTGTATCATAAGAAAAGCGGCAGTGTTCCCTTTAGCAATGCACAGAGTTGAAGAAACAAATGAAAGAATGAATGAATGACACTTGGCAAACTCAGAGGAAGAAAGGAAATAAAGTTTCAAGAAATACCTTCACTAGAGTTAAAGCAACAGCTACTTAGTGCCAAGAGAACATGTACCAAGTGTGGCAGGCAGCAGTCCAGATTCCCACAAAGGGCAAATCCACCATCCCAAGCTGGGCAGGAAGCCAGCTGCAGACTTACCCCCAGGCCGATGAGGAACTTCTGCTCACTGCCAGACACCATGCAGCGGTAGTCAAACACGGGGCGGATCTTCTCCAGGGTTTTAGAGGTGAGCAGTGTGGGCTTGTAGCTGAAGATGTCAATCTCAGTGCCCTGCAGCCACGAGTCAGAGAAAACACTGTCAGGTTGGGGGAAGGGACAGTATGGGTGCCTATATGGGCTGGGGGCAGGCTCGACAAGGCAAGGGACAGGAAGCATTGGCTCTCTGAAATATGCTCCCCTGTACCCCCTTCTCTACCTAACTGTGCACTAAATGGGATCTATTTCCATCTGCTTGGAATGTTCCTGTAGGACCTATTAGGAGAGGCTGGAAAAGTAAAGAACACTGAGTCCCCAGGTACAGATCAATTTACCAGACCTATAAGAAAATGTCACCAGAATATAAAAGCTGCCCCTTCAATAAAACTAAAAGCAAGGATTCTCCAGCAGTTGGTTTGAGAACAGTTTAGTGATCTCTTTACCCCATTTAGAAAATTGTACACATACTGGCCGGGCGCGGTGGCTCAAGCCTGTAATCCCAGCACTTTGGGAGGCCGAGGCGGGTGGATCACGAGGTCAGGAGATCGAGACTATCCTGGCTAACATGGTGAAACCCCGTCTTTACTAAAAATACAAAAAACTAGCCGGGCGTGGTGGCGGGCGCCTGTAGTCTCAGCTTCTTGGGAGGCTGAGGCGGGAGAATGGCGTGAACCCGGGAGGCGGAGCTTGCAGTGAGCCGAGATCACGCCACTGCACTCCAGCCTGGGAGACACAGCGAGACTCCGTCTCGAAAAAAAAAAAAAAAAAAAAGAAAATTGTACACATACTATTCTTTTGAGGGCATCTTGAACCTCGGTCTCTACTCCCTGACCCCCACAAAACCAGCACAATTGCCCATGATCTGGGCCAGATTTAAATGAGGCCCAGGTAAAAGCTGGAGGTTGAGTGGTAGGAAGAAACAGGGCAAAAGAACTCTGAGGACCAGGTCACCAGAAATAAGACTAAGAAGCTGGGGTTAGGCCAACCCTGCTGTGGGCTTCCCTGGCAGCTCCCTTCACCCTATGCCCAGCTCCCTTGTCTAAGATCATCCTACACTCTATGTCTCTTTTGTAGGCAAATCCCACAGGACCCTGAACTTGCCAGGGTGACACAGCCAGAACCACCCTTTGGGTAGCAGGAATGCTGAGCACAGGCACTGAAGATGAGAATCTTCCATTGGCCTGACTCTGCTCTTGGGGAATTCAACACCCTATACCAAAGGTTCCCCACTGTGGCAGCCTTAGCTCTGCCCCTTAGAATCCATGAGGGGCATCTGCACAAACCCTCTGAAGGCCATGCATTTGGGGCCTCAGTGATACTATCCACATCTAGAGACAGATCTCTAACTTTTTATTTCCACCACAGATACCAGTCTTACCTGGATTAGCTCAAAGAACTTTGACTTGGGGTCAGAGGAAGAAGGAGCCACACGAGCCTGGTCTGGGATCTGAAATAAGACAGCAAAGAGCCTTGACTTTCAAATGCCTGTTTGACCGAGGCTGTGTATGAGTGTACGCAGGTGGAGGATAGGGTCAGACTGGGGAGGAGGAATGGCACACAACAAAGGAGGCTAGGCTGACAGGGATGGAGGTGGACTCACTGCTCCCTTTCAGACCCTGTGGCAATGCACCCCAAAGGCTACTGCCCTTTCTCTGGGGCTCTCGGTGATCAGTGCTGCTACATGGGGCCACCAGTTGCAAAACTGATGCCAGTCCACCTCCCCACACCCCACCCCTTAGTCCTTTCTGACCCAGCTGCAGGGTCAAACCTGCAGTGAAAGGGCCAAGGAGGTAACTACCAGCAATGCTGAGATGTCAACCTCTGGGATGCTGTGAGGGTAGCATGTATTTTTGGATGCAGAGAGACCCTAAGGTGACAGGATTGGGAGTTAACCCCATTCTTCTCTATGGCTTCCCTGCCCCGAAGCAGCAATGGGCTGGGGGAGACACTCACCCCCCAGAGTCGGAGGCACTCCTTCCGGATCTCTGCCTGTCGAGGCTCACTCAGTGTCCTGGGAATATGAAGCCAGTTAGTGATTAAAATCTCTAAGAGGCACAGAAGTGCCCCCTGTGCACCCCTCACATCCCACAGAGAGGAGGCCTGAATGAATGAACATGTGAGTGTACACATAGACACTATGCTGCCACTGGCCCAGCGTGATTACAACACATGCAAGGCTCTCCTTTTGAAGACAGGAGCTCAAACATACATGAAATGGGATTACCTGCCCTTCTCATCACAGTGGGAAAGGAGAAAGTGCCCTCCAGACCACCTGGATGCCAGGGTCCTCTCTGACACCCCTTTTCAGTCACCCGTCAACATGTTCTAGCTCCTCTTCTGCTGACACAGGCCATACTAAACCTGTCCCAGCGGATGTCACCATGCCCCACAAGGCTGAATTAGCTTATGTTCACCCCCTACCAGAGGTTTCTCTGATCAGTCCTACCTCTCCTCTCTTGATCACTCTTTACTCTGTGTCCGCTGAACATTATGTATTCTATTTGTGCTATGCCACTGTACACCCTCTGATGCACTGTTAATAAACTTTCCTGTATCCTTTTCCTGGGTTACTCTTATCTGCCCAAAGACAGTGTAAAGTATTTGGGGACAAGGTTCATGTCATATGCTTCTCTGGCATCCTTCAGAGACCATAGCAGAGTATGAGATAACAGTAGGTGTTTTAAAATGTTTGTTGAAATGAGAAAAACAACCAGCTTGGGGGGAGGAGCAAAGCAAGATCTTCCCTTGAAACAGGTGGTTTCTGAAAAGTGGGCAACACTCACGTGTCTTGAACAAAGGCATGGATTTTCGCCAGAGCTTTGATCTGCAGACCACAGTGGCTAGAAGAAAAAAAAAATTGTTTGATCTCAGGATTACCAAAAAAGACAGGTAACTGACATCAGGACAGAGGGGTTAAACTGGAGCAGTGGCCATCTACGTTTGGTGAAGGAGCTGGAGAGTTGAGAAAGAAACCCACACCCCTACCCCACAGTGCAGTTATGTGGGGCTTACTGAAGGATGAGGGTAGAACAGGAAAACCGAGTCACTCAGTTCTTAGATCCCAAGTCCTACTAAAAGGAAGCTTCTAATCCCACCCTTAAATCATCTGAGAGTAGAGGTGAGCTCACTCAAAGCCCAGGCTCGGTTCAACTATAGACTAAGCTTACTTGACCCATGTATAGTAACAGCCACCCTTTCTACTTTAGTCTTCACTGTTCTTTACATACAATGTCTGGCATTTAATAAAAAATTATGAGACATATGATGAAGCAAGAAAATGCTACCCATTGACAAGAGGGAAAACAGGCCAACAGAATAAGACCCAGAGATGGCCCAAATGTTGGAATTCTCAGATGGCGCCTTTAAGATAACTGTGATAAACATGTTAAAAGATCTATTGGAAAGGGTGAATGACATATATAAAAAGGTGAAGATTTTCAGCAAAGATATAGGAACTGTATTTTTTAAAGGCAAATAGAAATTCTAGAAATGAAAATATGTTCGAGATGAGTAATTATTTTGCTGGGATTGGCAGACTGAACATAGTAGAGGAAAGAACCAGTGAACTTGAGGATAGACATGTCAACAGAAACCCAAACTGAAACATAAAAGAGGAAAAAAAATGAAAAACAAAAAAAAAGGATCATCTAGGTATTGGGGACAATAGCAAACTGCTTAACATAAACATAATTGGAGTTCCAGAAGCAGAGGAAAGAATAAAACAATACATTAGGCCGGGTGTGGTGGCTCACGCCTGTAATCCCAGCACTCTGGGAGGCTAAGGCTGGCGGATCATCTGAAGTCAGGAGTTTCAGACCAGCCTGACCAACATGGCGAAATTCTGTCTCTACTAAAAACACAAAAACTAGCCAGGCATGGTGGTGGGCGCCTGTAATCCCAACTACTCGGGAGGCTGAAACAGGTGAATCACTTGAACCCCAGAGGAGGAGGCTGCAGTGAGCCAAGACTGCACCACTGCACTCCAGCCTGGGCAACAGAGCGAGACCCCATCTCGAAAAAAAAAAAAAAGAATACAACAACATATTGACAAACTAATGGCCAAGAAATTTCCTGAAGTGTTGAATGAAATCAATCCAGGGATCCAAGGTCAGTGAACCCCAAGCAGAATAAATACAAAGAAAACCACATATAATTGTATCAAGGTTGATATACTAAAAATAACAGATAAAATATTAAAAGCAGCCGGAAGGGAAAAAGACACATGACATACAGGAAAACAACAGGAATAATGGCTGACTTTTAATCAGAAACAAGGGAGGCAGAGAACCATGGAATCATATCTTTAAAGTGCTAAGAGAAAAACATCAACCTCAAATTCCATACCCAAGAAAATATCCTTCAAAAATGAAAGGGAAATATAC
>NW_012103142.1:4758774-4762592 GCF_000951045.1 Mandrillus leucophaeus | reverse complement strand
GTTTCACCATGTTGGCCAGGCCAGTCTCAAGCTCCTGGCCTGAAGTGATCCACCTGCCTCGGCCTCCCAAAGTGCTGGGATTACAGGCGTGAGCCACCATGCCTGGTCTAAATACATTTTATTTATTTATTTATTTATTTATGATAAAGTCTCGCTCTCTCACCTAGGCTAGAGTGCAATGGCACAATCCCAGCTCAATGCAACCTCTGCCTCCCAGGTTCAAGTGCTTCTTCTGCCTCAGCCTCCCCCGAGTAGCTGGGATTACAGGTACCCGCCATTATGCCAGGCTAATTTTTGCACTTTTGTAGAGATGAGGTTTCACCATGTTGGTCAGGCTGGTCTCGAACTCCTGACCTCAGGTGATCCACCTGCCTAAGCCTCCCAAAGGCCTGGGATTACAGGCATGAGCCACCACACCTGGCCTAAATATATTTTTAAATAGACAAAAGCAGGGAATTAGTCTCCAGCAGACTTGTACTACAAAGACAGGCTAAAAGAAATTCTTTAGGCTGAAGCGAAATGATTCCAAATGGAAATCTGGTTCTACAGGAAGGAATGAAGAACACCAGAAAGGGTATGTCAGTAAATACTAAAGACCTTTTGTAAAAAAAATTAGATATATATGTGCATGCGTGTGCATCTTTAAAAGACTATAAGCAGTTTAAAGTAAAAATAGTAACTATATAAACTAGAGTTTATATAAAAACAAAAACACAAAGACAAAAGAATAGCATGTATTGTGTTGTAAGGTTCTTACACTGTTCATAAAGCAACAAAATAGTTTTGGAAGGCAGACTGATTAATAAAAGGTACATACTGTAATCTCTAGAGCACAACTAAAACATAACAAAATAAAGTCATCTAAAAAACCTCAAGGAGATAAAAGGAATACTAAAAAATACTGAAGTATTTAAAAATACTGAATTAGTTATTAAAAAATACTGAATTAGTCCCGCCAAAAACGGAGGGAAGAAAGGAAGAGAAGAACAAAGAACAGACAGGATAAACAGAAATCAACCAAGACAGGGGATTTAGAGCCAAACATCAATAATTACACTCAATGTAAATGTACCAATCACCCCAATTAAAATGCTGAGACTTTTATCCAGGTCAGACTGGACAAAAAGGTAAGACTTACCCACATGTTGTCTATAAGAAACACATTTAATCATAAAGACAAAGGTAGAAGGACAAAAAAAGACCATACAAACACTAAGCTAAAGAAAGCTTAAGTGGCTATATTAATGTCAGATAAAGCAGACTTTCAAGACAAGGAGTATTACTGGAAATAAATAGGGTATTTCATAACGATAAAAGGTCAATTCATCAAGAAAACAAAACTGTCTTAAACGTGCATGTGCCTAATAACAAAGAGCCCAAGTAACTGAAGAATTGACAAAACTAACGGGAGACACAGACAGCTCAATAATCATTAACAACCCTCTTAGCAACTGACAGAATAAGTACTCAAAATATCAGTGAAGATTTAGAAGATCTGAAAAACACTATGAACTAACTTGACCAAATTAACATTTATAGAACATTATACCAAGCAACACCAAGATAGAGCATATGATGGGCCATAAAATAAGCCTCATTAAGTTTCAAAGGATCAAAATCATACAGAATACATTCTCTGAGAATGGTGTGACTAAATCTAATAGATATCTTAAAAATCCTGAATTATCTGAATATTAAATACGACATACACATAATCTATGAATCAAAGAACAAATCATAAGGAAAAAATTTAAAATATATGAGCCATAGGATAATTAAAAGACACATATCAAAATGTAAGAGATTCCGCTAAAGCATCCTTTTTTTTTTTTTTTTGAGACAGGGTCTCATTCTGTCATCCGGGCTGGAGGGCAGTGGTGCAATCTTGGCTCACTGCAACTTCCACCTTCTGGGCTCAAGCAATCCTCTTGCCTCAGCCTCCTGAGTAGCTGGTACCACAGGTATAAGCCACCATGCCCAGCTAATTTTTATACGTTTTGTAGAGATAGGGCTTCACCATGTTGCCCAGGCTAGTTTCAAACTCCTGAGCATAAGTAATCAACTGCCTTGGCCTCCCAAAGTGCTGGGATTACAGGTGTGAGTCACCGTGCCTGGCCCTAAAGGATCCTTAAAGGGAAATTCATAACATTAAAAAAATTATATATATACACATATATATGTGCAGAAATAGAAAAGCCCGTCCTAAAATTTATAAGGAATCTCAAGGGACACCAAATAGCCAAAATAATCTTGAAAATGATGAGCAAAGTTAGAGAACTCACACTTCCTGATATTAAAACTTCCTACAAAGCTACAGTAATAAAAACTGTCTACTACTGGCATAAAGACAGACACATAAACCAATGGAAGAGATAGCCCAGAAATAAACTCTTATATATATGGTCAAATGATAGATGCCAAGACCAATCAATGGGGAAAGGGCAGTGTTTTCAACTAATGGTACTGGGAAAACTAGATATTCACATGCAAAACGACCCTCACCTAATACTATACACAAAAATTAACTTAAAATGAATCAAAGATCTAAATGTAACAGATAAAACTGTAAAACTTGGCCGGGCGCAGTGGCTCATGCCTGTAATTCCAGCACTTTGGGAGGCCGAGGCAGGAGGATCACGAGGTCAAGAGATGGAGACCATCCTGGCCAACATGGTGAAACTCTGTCTCTACTAAAAATACAAAAATTAGCTGAGCGTGGTGGCATGCACCTGTAATCCCAGCTACTTAGGAGGTTGAGACCGGAGAATTGCTTGAACCTGGGAGGCAGAGGTTGCAGTGAGCTGCGATTGCACCACTGTATTCCAGCCTGGCAACTGAGCAAGACTCCATCTCAAAAAAAAAAAAGAAACTGTAAAACTCTTTAAAAACATAGAGGAAAGATTAATGACATTGAATTTAACAATGATTTCCTGCATATAACACCAAAAGCACAAGGAATAAAAGAAAAAAATAGGTAAATTGGATTACATCAAAATTTTAAACTTAAGTGCATCAGAGGACACAATCAATGCAGTGGGAAAAAAAACCCTACAGAATCCCAGATATTTCAAATCACATATCTGACAAGTGATTAATATCCAGAATATATAAAAAACTCCTACAATTCAACAACAACAACAAACAAACAAAAACAATTAAAAACAGCCAAAGGTCAGCCAGACATGGTGGCTCATGCCTGAAATCCCAGCACTCTGGGAGGCCTAGGTGGGCGGATCACCTGAGGTCAGTTCAAGACCAGCCTGGCCAACATGTTGTAACCTGTCTCTACTAAAAACACAAAAATTAGCTGGGCATGGTGGCAGGTGCCTGTAATCCCAGCTACTCACAGGACTTGTATCCAGAATGTAAAATAATTCCTGCAACTTAATAAAAAGGCAAATCAATTTTTTTAAATGTTCAAAAGACTTGAAGAAACACTTCATAAAAGAAGATATACAAGTAGCCAATAAGCACACACAAAGGTGTTCAATATAATCAGTTGTCACAGAAATACATATTGAAACCACAATGATATAACACTACACCCCACCAAATGGTTAAAATAAAAGACTGATAATACCAAGGGCTGACAAAGATGTAATCAGAACTTCATACTTTGTCGGAAGGAGAATAAAACAATGTATATAAATTGTTTTATTGTTTTTATATATAATATACATTTTTTTTTTGTGACGGAGTCTCGCTCATTGCCCAGGCTGGAGTACAATGGCGTGATCTCAGTTCACTGCAACCTCCACCTCCCAGGTTCAAGCGATTCTCCTGCCTCAGCCTCCCCAGTAGCTGGGATTACAGGCATG
>NW_012103142.1:4741717-4757894 GCF_000951045.1 Mandrillus leucophaeus | reverse complement strand
TAGTAGAGACAGGGTTTCACTGTGTTAGCCAGGATGGTCTCGATCTCCTGACCTCGTGATCTGCCTGCCTCAGCCTCCCAAAGTGCTGGGATTACAGGCGTGAGTCACTACGCCCAGTCACGTTTTTTATCGTAATAGGGATGGTAGGCTACAAGGCTATATGCATTTGTCAAAACTGATTAAAGTATACACTTAAGATTTGCATTTCACTTACAGAATTACACCTCCACTTTTTTAGAAAAAGAAAAGTGGTTGGTTATAGAGTTGCTTAAATACTCTGTGCTATTGGAACCACTGAAAAGAAGTCCAGTTCTGCCATGCTTCTATGCACACTTGTTCAGCCAAAAGACATGTTTCATAACCCAGAAGTGTTATAAAGCCCTAGCCAGGCGGATCCCCGGGCCTGTTTGTTTCCTCATCTATAACATGCTGAAGTTTACTGTCTGCTCCACTTTGGTGCCTACCATTGCTATCAAAATGAGGGAGCTTATATGGTAGTACTGTGGAAAGTTAAAACACAAGGCAATACTGGAAAAATAGGAGAGAATAGGACAAAGACTTCTTCCCCTTCTGTGATTCTCCAGGGCCACCTATATCTTCAAACTTCTCTGGGGGACTTAAGGTTGGACCCTTAACTAAGGCCTTTCCAACACCTGTTTGTCCCCCTAAGAGAGCACTTTCTGTTGATTCACTGCTACTATACAACCCCCCAACCTATCTCCAGGCACTTTTTTCTAAGGCCTGCCCACTGAGAAAACTAAGCCAAATGTCACAACTTGAAATTATTACCACTAACGGAGTGGGGAAAACAAAGAAGATACAGAAAACAGCATTTGGATCACCAGTTGGGAAACTCATGAGCTGGCAAAAGTTTGGGCACTTCCAAAGCATGTTATACACATGCTTTCCATCCATCTCCTGCCTCCAAACAGGGACTTCTCCAGGCAACAAGCATGATGGCCTTCTACAAACAGCAGCAATTAAAGGGAAATTACTCCTGCCTCCAGGGACACAGGCTGCTCTCTGTCAGCTATACACAGGCTCCTGTGGGCAGGCCTATACTAGCCAGGCACCTACCTGCCACCCTTGGGATAGGGCCTGGCAGCAGGATGGGGGTCCCTGAGGGTAACTAACCAAAGTCCCAGGCAGTCCTGGAACCAGCAGACCATACTCAGTTGCCAATTTGTCGGGGTTGACAAAGTGATACCAAGAGCCAACCATTCAGTCTTTCACTCTCTGGTCTTCCTTAGGACCTCAGTGGTGCCAGCAAAAACCAGCCCGTTGGCTTACCTCTCATTGGACCGTATCATGTAGTCAGTAAATTCATGGTCTCCCTTGATCACCTCCAGGGGGACCACCAAGTTGACGTCGGAATCAGTGTTCCGCAGCTGATTGAGTTTAATATTCACTGCGAAGAGGTAATCCCGAACGTCATCTATGCCCACCTTCAGGCCCTTGCACACCACATACCTGGCAGGAGATACTCTGTCACTCCACCGAGCAAGGGCTTCCTCCCCATACATTCCTTTCCCCCAACCCCTTGTGGAATCACAAAGCTTAACAACTTCCCTATTCAACCTTAGGCCTATGCACAAAGAACAACACAGACCCTTTGCGCACTAAAGTTCCCCTCAAATCCTTCCCTGTTAAGCTCTATTTCTACTCTCTATGGCAGTAGTTCCTAACTTCCCTGTGACAGACGGGCTGTGTCACAATCACCTGGGGAGTCTGTCAAATTACAGACCTAATGAATCAAACTCTCCCAGGAGAAGGCCCAGAAATATGTGTTTGTAACAAGCCACCCGGCAATTCTGATTAGTTGCGTTTTCTCTCACCTTGTGTGTGGGCAGTGTCACACTGGGACCCCAGTAGTGCCTTTGGATAGCAGCTCCTTGCCCCTTCCCAGCCCATGCCCCCCGAAGTGTCCCTACTATTGGTCACCTTCTCCTGGACCAAGCTGAGAGTCCCTCACATAAGCATGGAGAATAAGGCTTGGGAGAAGGAGGCAGAAGCTGAACTGGCACATCACAAGACCAAAAGATCCAGGAATCCTGAATCCTGTTGGCTCTCATCACTTCTTTAAAGTCAAGGTTTTAAATGTAGCTTAAGAGGTCATGCCAGAGAGATGCACCACGATTTGCTGTTCTGACATTTAGCCAACTAATCTGGCTAATATAGAGAGAAAGGCTTCACCTCTCTGAGTTGGCAGGACGGCTGGTAATAGGCTTGAAGAGACAAACTCGTTCAAAGCAGCAGTACAGCAGGTAGACAAGCCCCACACTAAACGGTGTGAACAGGTCAAAGGTTTTACAGATGAAGTGGCCTCCTAGATTAGAGAGAAAACACCAAAAGCAGCCAATGGGTCTATTCCAAGAGATGGGTGAAGTAATCTTGGGAGTAAATATGACAAAGTCAAGGAACCAGCACCTGGGTCTGTTAAAAGTCAGAGACAATTTAAGGGCGAGAACCGGTTTTGAAGGGGACTTTGAGGGTTCTTTCTCCCTAAATTACTCATTTAGCTACCTGTCAGCTAACACAAGCAGATTTTTTTAACTTCCCCTCCAACCCCTTATACATGCTCTTGTCCAATAGGGCCTCTAGTGGGTCCTGGGGTGAGGAGACAGCTGAGGAAGTGTCACCTGTCCGGACAATGGACAGCGCCATGAGGAACTGACACAGAAGCAGCTGCTTGCTGAGGATCTCCTGCAGGTTCTCCTGCCCCTCCACCGAGAAACCCTGAAATGAGAGCACAAGGAATGGGGTTGGAAAGAGAAAGGAGAAGGACTGAGAATAACATCACTACCTCATCTTCATCAAGAGTTCTTGAAGTGTTTTCATTGATCACCATCTGACTGATGAAGCAGCAGCTCAGTGTTGAGTTATTTTAGAAGGTCACTGGGCTTGTTAGATGGAGTAAGCACAGGACTCAGACCTACCACTGGACCAGCTCCACTTTCCTGTTCTATCGTTCCCAGGGGATGGAACCAAGCCTACTTTTCCAAGGAGATGGTCTAGAAAGTGTTTTAACTCATGGGAATCCAGGGAAGAGTAAGGCAGAACAGAGGCAAAATATTGGCTAGTCAGAGGTCAACCACAACATAAGAAACAGAATGCTCTGGTGAGTCCTAACACGACCAGGGAGTGAGTGCAGTGAGAAAACTCTGCTTCGGCTTCCCACTCTGGTGACAGGAGAAAAGTTAACCTTCCTAGTCACAGTAATCTTTCTCTGTTGACTCAGGTTTTACTTACAATACCCCCTTTTCTGTCCTAAGACCACAGTGCCTCTTCTCTCCAGCTGGCAGACTCTCTGGCCAGGGTATTTACCGAAAGAATGTGTGATGCTATTTCTAGAGTGGTCTCCCTCCTTGTGAGATCCCAGCAGGAGACAGAGAGTAAGGCTTACATAAAAGTAAAGGAGGCCAGAGGACATCAGGTGGCAGAGTGTTGTTAAATGGGTATAGTTTCTGTTTTGCAAAATGAAAACTTCTGAAAATCTGTTTTACAACAGTGTGAATAGACTTAACACTGCTGTTAACACTTAAAAATGATTAAGATGACCAAATTTGTGTTTTTCACAATAAAATAAAAAAATAAAAAGGACACTGACCTCTATTAAACAGGCCCCAACCAGGCCAGGTCTCTCTGACTCAGTTCTACAAAAGTGATAGCTAAAGGACTCAGGATAAAAAATGTTTAGCAGCGTCTTCCAGACTTAAAGATGCTTCTCAAAATACATGTCTGATTATGGAGTCAATTTAAAAAAAAAAAAAAAAAACCCTGGGTCACCCCTCTACACTGCTGAAGTGCTGAAGCAGAAAGCCCTTGAGTTCACAACTCTATAGCTGCCGCACTGCAACAGCTGCCTCATAAGCACTATCAGACTCCCACATCTGCTCAGCCAGAGCAGCACCCCCCTCACAGCCAGCCCCAAGCCTGTCATCTGTTGTTCCCTGCTGTGCACAGTGCTTCAGTGAGCCTGGGCATCTTTGGATATCACGCTGACATCCTGCCCACCTTCCTTCAGTAGCCACACAGCTACTGCTTGAGAGGCCACCCAAAGAGCCCCAGAGGCTTTTCTCAACTCTAGCTATATGACCCTGGAGCAGCTGCCACATTGTCTGTCCTTCCTCTAGAGTAAGTGGTGGCTCACTCCAGAAAGGAATGCCTGCATTGTCAGATTAGTGGGTGAGAGCTTCTGCTGAACAAAGCTGCAATGGGCTTCCCTCTGTACCTCAAGCAGCTGCCCGTAGACAAGGCCTCTTGAACTTTCACTTTAGCCCAGCCCTGATAAGAGCCTCCCATGGATTCCCGTGCTGCCGTCTTTGGTGAGGTGGCCATCTGTCAGCCTATGAGAGGCTTACAGGTGACCATGTATAGACAGCCTCCCCCAGGAGCAACACCAAGATCACCCTACTCCAGGCAAAGGTATCCACAACATCAGTCTCTACAAAATTATCATTTAAAAAATGTACAGAAAGAATAAAAATGCATCCCCTACAATCTGAATTGTGAAATATCACCTTTGGGGGCAGCTAAAGAACCAGACAAAACAAACAATTCTCAAACCTCTAAAATAACAAATCCTTAATGCATCAGTCTATGGAAAAAAGGTAACCTACCCCATCAGCCATCAGAAAGTGGACACCCTTGCGATCTGTGTTATCCAGGACAAAATTCCGAAAAGCAGAGATGTTCTCTGGGCGGGTGATATCTCCATCTCCATCAATCCCACCCTCACCTGTCAGAATACAAGAGTCGTAGTGAGTTCATCTGCCCTATACATGTCAGGAGCTGGGACACGAGTGCTCTGGGACAGATAACACAGGCATCAGGTGCCTCGAGAACTAGGGCCCATCCTGCAAGGCTCCCTTACAGTGATGGACCAGGAGGAAGAATAGTACCCTGCTATAATGAAACACAGTCCCAAACGGGTTGACCAACCAAAAGTCATCAACTCTTGGAACTTTCTCTTCAAGACCCAAATTGTGGTTAGGGTACCAACATCTAGGCATCAATTTTTTAATAAGGACTGTTTAGAAAGGACTTAGGATTTGCTGCCAAATTACAATCAACATAGAGCAGAGGGACTGCTGTGGGTTGCCGAGCTGTCTGCAACCCAGTGCATTCCACACCTGGCACAGAGGACTAGAGATGGGCATGGGTTTGTAGTTGTTAATAACCCTGCCAGTTCTCAGCCAGAGATCAGGCAGCTTCATTATCTCCTGCCACCACAAAAGCAGAGCGCTCCTGAAAGGAGGAATTAATAGAGCCTTGATGAGAATCTGCTGAGGGAGTGTTTGACCTGTATTCTACAGGCCCAGGGTAAAAAGGTATAGTCCAGAGGAAACCAAGATTCTGACAAGATCTGTGAAGCCCAGGGTAAGAGACAGGAAAGAAAACATGTTATGTGGATAACAACTGCTTCTGACCTGAAGTCCCCCTACAGGGGCTGTCCCTCATATCTCCTAGTACCCTCCTCAGTGTCCCTACCATAGTAGGGTTCGAAGAGTTCACTGGAAGCAGAGTAGAAGTCCTCCAGCTTGAAGTCATTAGGGCCCTTCAAAGTCATTCCAAAGCCCTTTGCATGCCACTTCTTCCTCCACAGCACATACTCTGAGAAGCCACCTGGGCCTGCACAGACGTCGGCAAAGTACAGAAGCTCAGCTTCCCGGTCCTTCACCAGTGGCTTCTGCAAAGGGAAATGGAGGACGGGAGAGGAAGGAAAACAAGACAGCTCAATGGGGAACAGGACGGAGAATGCAGGGAGAGTAAAATAAGCCTTTCAACAAGTACAATCCAGAGCTCCCACCAGGGCCACAGCACCCAGGAAATGTATCTTCTGGTGATCAACACCCTTTAGTGTTGCCTCACCCACTCTCAAAATACCCACAACACCTATCACATCACCAGGCCTAGCTCAGACTCCTCATAAAAACATCTTCATGGAGCCGGGCATGGTGGCTCATGCCTGTAATCCCAGCACTTTGGGAGGCCAGAGAGGCGGATAGTCTGAGGTCAGGGGTTTGAGACCAGCCTGGCCAACATGGTAAAACCCTGTCTCTACTAAAAATACAAAACATTAGCCAAGCGTGGTGGCACACACCTGTAAACCCAGCTACTCAGGAGGTTGAGGCACGAGAATTGCTTGAACCCGGGAGGCACAGGTTGCAGTAAGCTGAGATCGTGCCACTGCACTTGAGCCTGGGCAACAGAGCAAGACCCTGTCTCAACAACAACAACAACAAAACATCTTTATGGGTATCTGACTGTACATTTTTTATTTCTCACAGTGTTTTCCTCACCATAGACTGCCTTTCAAGAGTCCTACTGAACAGAATATGCCCCACATTACAGATAAGGAAAAAGAGGCACCAAGATACAAAGTCACAAAGTAATCTGTTCACAGCCAGTCTGCAACAAAACTAAATTAGGGTCCAGTTGGCCTAACCACTAGACTCACGTCTTCCTGTCCAACCAAAGCCTGGGGGGCTCTAACATCACCCTCTCCCAGCCACAGGAACCTCCCTTTTCCCATCATAGCCTCTGTCTTCCCTTCTCCCCTTCCTCCTTGGCTCTCCCAACCACCTTTTAAAAAATCCCAAATAACTTTTTATTTTGGAATTATTTTAGATTTACAGAAAAGGTGCCAAGATAGTACAGAGTTCCTGTACCCCTCAGCCAGTCTCCAGTTTTGTTAACACCTTACACCATGGTATGTCTGGCAAAACTAAGAACATTGGTACCTTACTATTAACTAAACTCCAGACTTCATTTAGATTTCACTAATGTTCTTTTTCTGTTTGGGATCCAATCCAAGACACCATATTGCATTTGGTCTTTCTCCTTTTTTGCACTCCCTTTCTTCTTCTCCTGCCCAGTGCTGGGTGTGGGGTTGGGGCAGGGCACAGTCAGAAGCTGACAAGACAGAGAGGGAAGGAAATACTGGTGTGCAGCAACAGCAGCTTCCAGGCAACTGTCAGAGCACCCAGCAAACTCAGGACTGACTAATCATCACTTGAATTTTGGCATAATTACATTTGTGGCTCCTTGAGTAGCTTTCGCTCTCTCCCCCCAGCATTTCTTTTTTGTTTTTTTTGTTTTTTATTTTTGTGGCAATGCGGTCTCACTCAGCCCATGCTGGAGTGCAGTGGTGCAATAATAGCTCACTGAAACCTTGAACTCCTGAGCTCAGGCAATCCTCTTTCTTCAGCCTCCTGAGTAGCTGGAACCGCAGGCACACATCACACATTCAGCACATTTTTTTTTTTTTTTTTTTTTTTTTAAGAGACAGGATCTTGGTATATTGCCCAGGCTGGCCTCAAACTCCTGGACTCAAGCAATCCTCCCACTTCAGCCTCCCACAGTGTTGGAATTACAAGTGTAAGTCACCATGCCCAGCCTAGCTTTATCTCTTAACCTCACATTTATGCTGAACCCAGTACTGGCCCATATTGTATGTTTATACTTCTCTTTTACGCAAATGCTAGGTATGCTCTTACCCACACCTGAGCCCTAGACAGTGAAATTCTACCCACCCTCCACAGCAGAGAGGATGAACCATTTGCACTGGTGACAACAAAAGGTTGAGTTATACAAGTGGGTAACTGCAAAAGACTAGAGTTGGCCTCAGACCATGATGAACACTCAGCCAGAAGAGGCTCAGGGACCTCAGTCTTCCCTCTCTACAGGTTCGGCATGGCTGAGTACTGGTCTGAAGTTCTGCAGGTGCTAGATAACGATCAGAAAGCTTTAGGGGAAACAGTCCCAAGAAAGAAACAGATATACTAACGTTTACAACCCAATCACTTCTTGGTGAGAGGGGCCTTTCTTCTGATGATAGCTATCTAGCTTTATCAAAATAGTGAAAAAGTCTCTGGAGAAAGTGACTTTAGCTAAAAATAAATGTCATCATCCTGTTATAAGCCCACTCCAGGCATGCTGGGTCTTAATCATTCTTTCCCCACTTCCCTACTAAGCCACCCCAGCATTCTTGGTTCCTGAGCCATCAATTATTCATCTTTTTGGATTATATTCATTTGCACACAAAAAAGACCTAATGGTATTTACCAAGAACATTATGTAGCATCTTCGAGTCAGCCTGGTGGTAATGAGGCAGGGGTCACAAGTTTAAGCCCTACACATACTGCAAAGAGGGAAAACAAGGTTCTTTGCCACCGGCCGTGCCCTCTGAGTGAACCACTGGTCCAAAGGAAGACTGGGAGATGGATGCAGAATGATCGATGCGAGCACCTCACCCCTGAAAAGGGGGCATGAATATGACCTCGTTCTGTGATTTCAAGACGTATGGTTGTTATAGGTCATGGCCAGGAAGTCTTTTCACAGGAAGGACAGCTGGGGTTCTCAGCCCTGCTACTTACTGCCTGTGCAGTCAAGGACAAGTACACAATATAAGTCATTAAGCTTGAGCTTGCTCAGTTATAAATTGGGACTGATGCAGGTATTTCTCCAGGCTGTCGTAGGACTAAATAAAGTATCCTATATTGAAAAGCTTTACAAACTGTGAAGTATTAAACAAATCAATGCAAGATGATATTGTACTCAATCAGATCAACTTCCTCAGAGTCAAAACTCTTGTCCCTTTCCATGTTTTTCTCTTTCCAGTGGTGAGTACAGCAGCACTGCGAGTACACTCAATGGAAATTAGACAAATGATGTCTACATTCAGTTGTCTTCTGCAGTGCTTCACACATAATGTATTCTTGTCTCAACAACATCCCCAGGCACATGAACCCCTGATATAATGTAACAGTTTATAATATGCTTCCATATACTCCAAGGATCTAAATTTCCCTCCTTCCTTTGTCTCTTCCAGTTCTTGCTTACAGCTTCTTTATTTTCTGCCCCTCACCCGCTTTCTCCTTTACCATAACCTGCAGCACCACAGACCTACTTAAAAACTTCACAGTTGGCTGGGCGTGGGAGTTCACGCCTGTAATCCCAACACTTTGGGAGGCCAAGGCAGGTGGATCACCTGAGGTCGGGAGTTTAAGGCCAGCCTGACCAACATGAAGAAACCCCGTCTCCACTAAAAATACAAAATTAGCCAGATGTGCTGGCGCATGCCTGTAATCCCAGCTACTTGGGAGGCTGAGGCAGGAGAATCCCTTGAACCCAGGAGGCAGAGGTTGCAGTGAGCCGAGATCGCGCCATTGCACTCCAGCCTGGGTAACAACAGCAAAACTCCGTCTCAAAAAAAAAAAAAAACAATTTCAGAGTCTGCTCTATCACTTGTTATCACCTCCTAACCTCTCCACATTCCAAGCTTCAAATTCTCCTGCTCTTAGTCTATAATTTGCCTGATCCAAGAGCCACTACGACCCTACCAAATGTAGGTGTGTGCCTGGGCCTTCAGCCACTCCCTCTTCTGCTGGGGACTGTTCTAGTGTCTCTGCTTGCCTGAAAACCACACCAAGCCTGTTGGGCTTGGCTGTATCTCTGGTCTTCAGGGGAAAACGGAAAAGAAAAGAGAGAATAAAACACTAGGGGCTCATGAGAAATCACTTTTTTTATAGTGGAATGTAGAGAAACATTTCTGAAAGGGCAATTCTCCGTGGCCACTAACAATCAATTCAGGTCAAGAAGCTGCCTGAAGCATTACAAACACGGCTGCCTTTTCCTATGTAACTAACGTCTCTACCCTCGACCTGAATGGTACGATCCTGATGCCTACTTCATTTTCATGACAGCAAAAGGCAATAACCAGGTATCAGCTGCTGGAGGCATTTATATTCAAAAGCCAAAAAAGACACTGTGACTTCCCATCAGCTTGACAGAGCTCCTCTGCCAGGCAGGGGTTTAAAGGAAATCATTTGGAGTTCAGAAAATTAAATCAACATTATATCAACCTAATTTTCTCAAGATGCTAATTCCAAGAGCCCTTTTGTGCTGCCTGCTGGTACTGGGGAAAGAGGAGGGAGACCTGGGAGCGAAAAATGAGTAATGGCTGGAGGGGCTCCATGCCAGTTTTGCCAGCAAGGAGGAAGCAGTTAGGTAGGTGGAGCTGAAACATTAAAGAACTTGGAAAATAAGTTTCTTTAGCCAGTGGATAATCAGGGGGTCTAGTGGAATGAGGGTGAGTGAAGCAGAAACAGGTTTGGGGATAGCTGGCTCCTGGCCCTGTCACGGTCAAAGAAAAGTAACTTTCTAGGACCAGGTAAAAATGCTTTGAAACCCTGAAGAGTATTCTAGAATGAAATTTCCTTTTTTTTCTTTCTCTATCACTATGGAGAGTCTACATTCAGAGAAATGAGATGCAGCAGAGTAGAAAATCATTTTGCTTTACCACTTCTTGAAAAGGGCCAAAGCCTTATAATTACGATCCCACGCAAAGCTTGTTCAGAGAGGCAGAGAAGGAAAGTGGCTCAGTCTAAAATTACAGTCTCAGTGCTGGGACAACTCTTAAGAGCCTTTTGGTTCTACCCCAGCCCTCTGGCAGGTTAGTACAGCTCATTTCAGAATGAGGCAGCTGAGGCCCAAAGAAGGTGTAAACTTAAGTAATCCCTCCTGCTTCATAAATGCTACGTCCCTCCTCACCACATTCCAACAACACAGGCTAGATTTTCAGATACAACACTGATTTTAAATAGATCAGTGAAAAGGCCCACTGAAATGCCCACATTTCATCCAACACTCAAACCATATTTCCCAGTACTCCCCTCTCATACCAGAAACAGCACCCAAATCAGGTGATGTCACCAAGTTTCAATCTGGAAAATAGCTTGCTATATAAAAACGATATTCACCCTTTCACTCTACCTTCTGTAGGGTTAGGGGCTTGGATTCCAGGACTGAAGCCCTGGAGACAACTGCTTCACTCCTGGGACCACAGAAGCACTGTGGGACCCTATCTGAGGAGCTCAAAGCAAAATATCTCCATCACACAGTCAGAATACTCTCCTAGCATTGAACAAACGGCAATGGCTGAGCCACTGAAGCTTAAACCCACTTAGCACCATGAATTCAAAAGCAGAATCTTGTTCTCACCCCATAAGAGTCCCGCGGATTTGTGAACATGCGATCAAACACAAAATCCATGTTAGCCATCTTCATTGCTGCCCTGCAATAAAGCAAGACAGAAAAGTACTAGATGTACTAGGCTCAACTGAAAAGGTAGAGCAGGGAGCATCAGGGGAGGGGAGGGAAATGTCAGCAAACCTGTTTAGAAAGAAGACTCCTCGGATCATCTCGTAGGGATTGGCCCGAGTCCGAGCTCGCCGCATCTCTTCCCCATCCAGGACATCAAACACGCTCTGCCCAGAGAATCAGAACCTCAAGGTGAGCTCCAGGACAGGAAAGGGATCTTAAGAGCCTGCAGTGCCCAACTAACAGCCCTCCAAGGAACAAGGTTCCTGTGGCATCTCAGCTCTGAAATGTCTCACTGTGTGACCCTAGACAGGTTGTTTAATCACTTGCTCAACTACCTTGCCGGTAAATTGGTAAAAAAAAAAAAAAACAAACAAAAACAAAAACAAAAACAATGTAAGCAGGTGCCTGGCACATTAAAACAGCACCCGCTGGTTAAAAAACAGCACCCGCTGCTACACACAGAGCCACCACTGGGAATTGCTAATCTTCATAGTAAATCTGTTTCTCCATCCCATACCAGCAGCTACTCTCCAAGGGATCAAAGTTCTGGTATGAAGGCTTACCTGACTAGAGCTCACTTAGAGAGAGGAGAAACAAACAAACAAGACCAGCGTTTTCTGATGGCATCTACCACACAGTAGCGATCCCTTCTCTCAAACTCCCCTGACCAATTTCCTCTCTAGATAAAAAAATCCTCACATTACCTGAGTTCCAGTCACCTTATGGATATTCCCAACCCTATGCCTGCCAAAAAGTAAAATCTGTGAGGCTAGTCTGAGGCCTGCCTTCTTCACCAACCCATTTCCTCCTCAGTTTCCCTGACTCATTCTGCCCACAGACAATGTGATTCTCAATTAGGCCAAAAAGTATCAAGGGGAGGCTAACATTTACCCAGGTACTTCACACCCACTATTTCATTTAGTTCTCACAACAACCCCAAGAAATGAGTATTTTCTCCTCATTTTATAGATGAGGAAACTCAAACTCAGAGAAGGTAAAGGAACTGGGCCAAGTTCACACAGCAGAAAGCTGCAGATCTTGGATTTGAATCCCGGCCTATCTGATGCTGAAGAATGACTCCAAACCTTTTGCTATACCAGGCCCTCTCAGGATTACAATGAACAGACCCACTGAGGTTAGGCGGATCCATTCTTGGCTGCTGACCACAGGGACAGCACAACACCCACAGGGCAGAACGGTCACCCGAGAAAAGGACAATTTGCAGATATGAACCAAGCTATGCATCTGATCTCCAGTAAAAATCTTAACTTTAGCCTTCCCACAACCAACTCAAAGGATAAATGGAAAAGTCCAGCAAATCACCTCCCACAAGGTTTTCATATCTGGTTCTAGCCACAAGACCTTACCTTACACTGCAACACACTATGAAGCAGCTCTTCCCCACAAAACTCTGTTTCATCTTCAATAATCATCTTTCTCTACAGGGAGAAAAAAGCAGTAAGTAATGACCACATATGACTGCAATTGTCAGGGATGAAGGAAGAAATTAGGGTTCTAAGTAAGTAAAGCAAGAAGGGACTTGGTTCTCTGCGAAGAAACATCAATCCCTGAAGGGTGGGAAAGAGAAAATCCTAAACCCCTCTGGCTATTCTCCAGATGGCTGTGAGATGAAGCACCCCCTTACCCCCACCCCGGGAGCTCTGAGTAGAGCACTATATGGACACAAGACTCATGAATGCTGAGGCTGGGAACATCAAACAGGAAGGAGATATTCAAGCTGTCTAACCCAGGAGCACCAAGGCAGAAGGATGGGGAATGCCTCAAATGACAAAAGCTTGCCCTTCCACCAGGAAGCCTCTCACTCTGTGATGAGTACAAATGCATGATACTAGGCACTGACCTGGTAGCATTTCAGAAAACAGGGACGTTAAGGGGTCTCACGGGGATATCAAGTGCAACCCCCACATGAGTGAAGCCACTTCTAAACCAGTGAAACTCAATCTCTTTGGTCTCAGGTTTTACACTCTTAAAAATTATTGAGGATCCTAAAGAATTTCTGTTTATGCGGGATAGATAATAGATAGATAATCTATTATCTAGAATTCAAATAATTATATTTGAAATTAAAACTGAGATTTTAAAAATATTTTTAAATTCAGTTTAAAAGACTAATGTTAACATAAATACTTTACAGAAATATATTTTTGGAAAAATAATCATATTTCAAAAAAGAAAAAAATTAGTGAGGACAGTGGTATTGTTTTCCATTTTTGCAAATTTCTTCAGCATCTGGCTTAATAGAAGGACAGAGCTTCCTCTCTGCCTTTTCATTCAATGTTATAATATCACATCATAGCCTCTGGAAAATTCCACTGGACACTTGCAAGAGAATGAGGATGAAAAGTGCAAATAACTTTTCAATATCATTATGAAAACAGTTTTGCCCTTGTGAACTCCCTGAAAGGGTCTTAGAGATCCCCGGGAGCACATATACTTTGAGAACTGCCCTCTAGACCTATTGATTTGGTGGCCATCTACTTTATTCTCACAATTTTCCAGAAGAAGATTAAACAAATTCCCTCTGTAACAATTCCATCATTACTTTCTGAGGACAATGTCCTTTCATCTAGCAGTGATCAGAATATACACAGATATGTATGATAAGCCACTTCAAAAGGCATCCATGAAAAGACAGAGGTTATACATTTTGTCTGCCTTATAATTTAAATGACTCGGAGAAAAGAAAAAGCCCTGCCATATCTCCGAGGGGCATACTTGTAAAGCTCATGACACTCCCTCCTGACACAGCTTTATTCCTACCAACGTGAATGGTCAGATTCACATTTTTCTTAAACTGCAAGTATATGTACATACCAGACTCGAGCAATTGAAGTCAAGAGGGTGCCAAGAAGTCAGGGTACATTTTCCTGAAAGCCTACCTTTCCCACGACCATCCAATCGCTCATTTCCTGAGTGTCAGGAATTTCAGTGGTACATTCTGGAAACCATGACACCTGCTCACAGGCACTGGGCTACAAACAAAAGAGAGGCTAGTAAGACAAGTATGACAGACCCTCAAAGCTAAACCCCAACTCATCAAGACTTACCCAAAACAATCAAAAGGGACTGAGACAGACCGAAAAGGGTGCAGGTTGCTGAAGCCAAATGCAGTGGTCAGACATGAGAAGTGAGAGCCACAATTCTAAAGTTTAACTTCTAAAGGCCAGCTCAAATTCTGCTTAGAATCCTTAGAAACTTCTCAAACCTAAGGTTTCTTTCATTTGTTCCATCATTATTTAATGAATACCTACTATGTGTTAAGCACTCAGAATGCAGAGTTAAATAGGACATGGTACTTGGCAAAAGGGGTTTGCAATCAGAGCAGTGAAGACACAGAGAAGTAAACAGGCAGTTATCACGTATGATGTAGGTCTATGACAAGATAAGTATATCAGACTTAATGACAATGAGTCTCATCTCCTGATTCCTTTCAAAGTGTTATTCACAAAACAATCCAGAAACGGGTAAATAGGATTCCTAGCCCATTCATTCTAAGACAGAACAAAAACTGACATCTCTAATGGCTGCTTCCTCTTAATTTTTCAATTACTTTCCTATCAGGCCAAAACTGGGCATTAGAATCATCTGCAGTGCTTCTAAAGAGTGCTGATGCAGCTGGGTGTGGTGGCTCATGCCTGTAATCCCAGCACTTTGGGAGGCTGAGGTGGGCAGATCACTTGAGGTCAGGAGTTCAAGACGAGCCTGGTCAACACAGTGAAACCCCGTCTCTACTAAAAATACAAAAATCAGCCGGGCGTGCTGGTGCACATCTGTAATCCCAGCTACTTGGGAGGCTGAGGTGGGAGAATCCCTTGAATCCAGAAGGTGGAGGTTGCAGTGAGCTGAGATCGCACCACCGCACTCCAGCCTGGATGACAGAACGAGACTCCATCTTGAAAATAACATAACATAACATAACATAACATAACATAACATAACATAACATAATAAAACAAAATAAAATAATAAAATAAAATAAATAAAATAAAATAAAATAAATAGTACTGATGCCTGGGGCTGGGCACAGTAGCTCATGCCTGTAATTCCAATGCTTTGGGAGGCCAAGGTAGAAGGACTGCTTGAGGCCAGGAGTTTAAGACCAGTCTGGGCAACACAGCAAGACCCTGTCTCTACCAAAAAAAGTCCAAAAAATTAGCCAGACCTGGTGGCACAGGCCTGTAGTTGCAGATACTCAGAAGGCTGAGGTGGGAGGATATCCTGGGCCCAGGATTTCGAAGTTGCAGTTAACTGTGTTTATGCCACTGCATTCCAGCCTGGGCAACAGTCCAAGACCTTGTCTCAAATAAAATAAAAACTAAAAAAAAGTACTGATGCCTGAGACCCACCTCCAGAGTATAAGATTCTGCTGGTCTGAGGTGAGGCCTGGGGATAAGTTTTCAGAAGTCCCCAGATGATTCTACTGCGCAGGCAGCGCTAAGTGCCACCAGGATAGAGAAACATGAAATATAAAACCTAAACGGATGGCTAACCTGCATGGCAGCTTCACATATTGGCTCCCAAGCAAGTGTGGAGAAAAGATTCACCATTGCAAATTGAAGCAATGTGATTAAAAGTAATATTACATGCTCTGAAAGGCATAAAATGGTATCACAAAGCAAGGTCTTGAGGGCAAGCCAACCAGCATCAACAGAGAAAAAGTTGAAAAGAAAAATTACTGAAGCCTTTTGTCCATGAATCTGGCAGTGAATCATGGTTTCTTCTCCTGGTCAAATCTATCACATTTAAGCATAAAGGTGACAGAGTTGGTTATAAATTATAAACTCTAGAGAACAAGAAGCTCATATAAACTTGGAAAGAAAAAGCAGACTCAATCAATGTCCCAATGGAAGTCTGACTATTATAACTACCTACAGAGTGGACTTTGTCCAGAGGGTCATACCCTGTCCTCTACATTCCTAGGCTGCAGTAGCCACTAAGCACGTATCCTGTGGTAACTCCAGGATTGGATATCCACCCCTGGACACCCAGACTCACCTGCTGTAAAGAAGTGGCTGCCAACTGACACTTATCTCTCTTTTTTTTTTTTTTC
>NW_012103142.1:4738630-4739549 GCF_000951045.1 Mandrillus leucophaeus | reverse complement strand
CCTCCTGAGTAGTTGGGACTACAGGCGCCCGCAACCACGCCCGACTAGTTTTTTTGTATTTTCAGTAGAGACAGGGTTTCACTGTGTTAGCCAGGATGGTCTCGATCTCCTGACCTCGTGAATCGCCCGCCTCGGCCTCCCACAGTGCTGGGATTACCGGAGTGAGCCACCGTGCCCAGCCCCAACAGACATTTATTTAACCCCATCACATGCCAGACAGTGTGCTAAATCCTAAGAAATAAAGACGAGTAAGGTCTAAAGTTTGTCTTAGCCTAACGAAGAAAAGAAGCATAAATAAATAACTACAGTATAACTGTGGGCCCAGTGGCTGGCTGTTCTGGAGGTTAAAGTCTATGGCAACCAGAAACTGGATAAACGAGATGGACCTCATAGCCGTAATTAAAAGCACCCAGAGTAGTTAATGAATCTTATTGGACATCTGTTAATTTGTCTGATTAAGTGAGAAATAGATCTAGAGTAGAGGTGATAAAGAGAACATAATTTAAAATGGAACCGCTTCAAGTAACTTGTACCTTACCCTTATCCAGTCAAACCGCCGTACTAGGCAAGGATAACTGGCTTTGCAAGAGACCACTTAAGAGATTAAAAACTTGCCTCATATAAAAGTGAGGTATGGGAAGTGCTATAATACCCTGGGACAGAAACAGTTTTTTAAATGCCACAACTATCTGTAAGTTCTTACTAAACTTTTGAATTACTGGGCCCAGGTATATACCCAAAGATTAGAGACTTGAATCCCAAACCCCACAGACTCCTGCCTAATAAAAAAAACTCCAATCCGGCCGGGTGCGGTGACTCAAGCCTGTAATCCCAGCACTTTGGGAGGCCGAGACGGGCGGATCACGAGGTCAGGAGATCGAGACCAGCCTGACCAAAACGGAGAAACCCCATCTCTACT
>NW_012103142.1:4734194-4735574 GCF_000951045.1 Mandrillus leucophaeus | reverse complement strand
GGTTTCGTCATGTTGGTCAGGCTGGTCTTGAACTCCTGACCTCAGGTGATCCACCCGCCTCGGCCTCCCAAAGTGCTGGGATTACAGGCGTAAGCCACCACGCCCAGCCTATAAGGTGATTTCAGATTTTGAGTTTAGCAATGTTAGTTCAACATCTGCCCCACTGAAAGGATGTGGATTCTTGTTTTAACACGAATGAAGACATAGAAACCATCAGGTACTTCTGAGATGAAAGCCCACAATCAGCAACCAGCAGCAGGTATCTACCCTATTCCGCATTGCCAGTCTACTGGTCTCAATGCCCACAACTACAAGGCAACAGCGAGACTGGCCCCAGAACCCAAGAGCTCCTCACTCGTCAGAATCTTACTCAGAAGACTTATTAGGCTTTTATCACGTGCAGATTCACGTGACTTCTTTCCTGAACTGGAACATTAGGGAGATAAATAAAATATCAATTTTCCAGAGTTCAGAGCCACATTTGAAGCTGAACTACAGCAACTATGCAGAAAGCTAGATGTTTGAGTTCCATTTTCTCTAGTTTCAACTCTGTAATGGTAATATCTCAATGTTATTTTTAGGTGTTTTTACTGTACCCACTACAGATTCTTTGTGGAGTAAGACAAGACATAAATAAATGAATAAAATAAAATCTCACATTATCTGTGCCATGAAAAGGGATAATGAGAGTTTCTTTGGATCTTCAGGGTGAAAACAAACTGGTACCCAGGTAAGCAGACTACACCCACAGTAGAAAAGCAATGTGGCATAAAAAAAAGCACCCATTTGGAACCTGGATGGCATAAACCTGTGGAGGTACGAGGATCTTCTTAGAAGGCACCTACTCCAGTCACTCACACAGCGAGAGAGTGGGTGCTGCCTCGGCCTGCTTGAACACTTTCAGCAGAGAGAACACACTGCCTCACAAGGTATCCTAGTCCACTAGTGGAGAGCTGTAACTATTTATTAAAGTTTTTATGGAGCCAAACTCTGCTTTTCAAGCATCTTCTACCCATTGGTCTTAGACAGTCCTATAATGCAACAGGAAATCCACATCCCACCATATCTCCCCCAGCCTTCTGTTTTCCATTCTGGATATCCCCAGTACTTTCCATGTAAAAAACTAATTCCACTTTGCTCGTACTGCCTCTGGAGATTTCTAGCTTGTTTATATGGCTTCTTAAAGTCATGCATCCAAAAACACAAGTGGCTTTTCCATCTCCTCCTCCCTTTAACACTTACCTCTGGCTCATCTCGCCAGTCCACGTTCAGCTCCTGGTCAAAGCCTCGGAGTGTCAGACCCAAGCCTCTTCGACCTTTCTGACTGGAAGCCTCAACGATGTCCTTCCGACCCTGGCTGTATTTACCCAATCCTTCACC
>NW_012103142.1:4707169-4732554 GCF_000951045.1 Mandrillus leucophaeus | reverse complement strand
GGAGCCTGCCACCTCGCCCGGCTAGTTTTTTGTATTTTTTTTTTTAGTAGAGGTGGGGTTTCACCGTGTTAGCCAGGGTGGTCTCGATCTCCTGACCACGTGATCCGCCCGTCTCGGCCTCCCAAAGTGCTGGGATTACAGGCTTGAGCCACCGCGCCCGGCCGACAATTCTCATTCTTAAATGAATCCAAGAGAAAATGGAGGGGTCAACTATAATATTTCTTTCTTTTTTTTTTTTTTTGAGACGGAGTCTCACTTTGTTAATCAGGCTGGATTGCAGTGGCGCGATCTCAGCTCACTGCAACCTCCACCTCTCGGGTTCAAGCAATTCTCCTGACTCAGCCTCCTGAGGAGCTGGGATTACAGGCACCTGCCACCATGCCTGGCTAATTTTTCTGTATTTTTAGTAGAGACGGGGTTTCACCTGTTGGCCAGGCTGGTCTCGAACTCCTGACCTCAAGTTGATCCGTTTGCCTCAGCCTCCCAAAGTGCTGGGATTATAGATGTGAGCCACTGCGCCTGGCCCAATTATAATATTTCTAAAGCTAGACAGAAGGTAAACTTGGATTTCTCTAACATTTGCACATACACTAAGGAATATGAGCAGGTCTTCCTAGTCACATTCTCCTTGTGATGTATCAATTAGGTATGAAAGTTGGGAAAAATAATTGGGCCTTCTTTCAGAAAAAGAATAAATGGAATACTCCCATTTATTTTAGGCATCTGGGAGTGAACAGGATTTTAGTCATTTCTTTTGACACCACTCACTAGAGCAAAAATTCACAGCATGAAGCTTCTTTATCCACTGACAAATATCCATGTTTAGGGAAGTATATTCACACGCTAATAATAAAAATTCATTACTATGGATATGAAAAGGTGATCCAGTCCAGACAGGACAGCAGAAACAGGCCTAAGCAGTCGCTGCCCACAGATGATACAAACATGATAGATACTTCTATCAAGAAGTGGGTCACTTTCTGCCAAATTTCAGTAGCTGATAAGCAAAGGAAAAACCTATGGCCAAATTTTTCTTCTTTTCATACCAATACAAACTGCCCTTCTTTCACTCTGCTGGTGGGGCTTGAGAAACCCAACCCAAGTGCTGACATACCATAAGCTTCTGGGAGACGCTATTATACATGGAATAGCGAGAAGAAGTTCCCTCCACAAGGGAGTCTGCTTTGAATGCATCATCGAAAGAGTCAGAGCTGTGTTGTTTCCCCTCGGTCTCACTATCAGACCCACTAAGGCTTGTAGTAGATGCTGAAAAAGAAAAAGGAAAATGTTTAGGTAGGTTTATGGCACAAAATAGCCTCCAGAAGTCCAAGTTTCATTTATTCAACTACTGTTCAGTATACACAACGCACATATAAAGTTCATTAAATGACCTAAGGTCAAATCTATTCTCTACCTCTTACTAGCCAGGTAATCTTGGGCAAGTCACTACTGAAAGTTCCTAATGGACTTGACAAAATGGGGGCTCAAAAATAACAGTTTTCCTTCCCTACCCTTTCAATTTCCTCCACTACAAAACTGGGATGGTAATACCTGCTTCACAGGATTGTTTAAAGATTAAATGAAATAATGTATTTGAAAATACGTTGTTGGCTAGGCATGGTGGCTCACGCATAATCCCAGCACTCCAGGAGGCTGAGATGGGTGGATCACATGAGGTCAAGAGTTCAAGATCAGCCTGGTTAACATGGTGAAACCCTATCTCTACTGAAAATACAAAAATTAGCCGGGTGTGGTAGTGCGTGCCTATAATCCAAGCTACTTGGGAGGCTGAGGCAGGAGAATTGCTTGAACCCAAGAGGCAGAGGTTGCAGTGAGCCGAAATTGTGCCACTGTACTCCAGTCTGGGCAAAAACAGTGAGACTCCATCTCAAAAAAAAAAAAAAAATAAGTACATTGTCAAATATAAAGTGTATTTACTGAAGATATGATTGTTATTTCTGCTGCTGGTGGTTATTATTTGAACATCAGTATCCAAACATTGATGCCTGATTCCATTTTCAACAATTCCATTATAAGGCTAACATTTTTATTTCTTATAATTGCAAAAAGAACTTTTGGAAGGAACGATATACAAGACGACCAATAAAAGTGATTATTCACACATTCAGGGTTTAGTACTTGGAGACAGAATACCCAAACAATTACTTGGAACTAGTGAAAGCGAAAGTGAAACTTGACATTTTTATACCACGAAAGTTTACACTGGCTGTCTTTTTATATTTTTTGACTTGCAAACCATGTGAACATATTATCTATTAAAATTTAAAATAAACATGAAAATACCAACTTAGCAATGTGGCATAATTCCTTTGAAAAAGGGACACCACTCAGAAAGGGTGTTGATTCAAAACTTGGCTACTTGTGAGAAGTAGTGAGGGAAAGTCACAGAAGGCAGTGTGTAAAACATTTTTTAATGGACCCAAGATGGTCACTATTCAGGTATTTCTAACTTGAAGAATACATTATAATTCTGAAGCCAATCTTCACTGATCCATCCATTTCCCTACCAGAACCAAAACCTGTTAAGGGTTGACATTCAAGAAGAACAAAGCTTTTCCCAGCACTCTAGGCCTAATGATTATCCCCTCCACTGTGCTCCATCCAGTAGTACCAGTGCCATTGGCACAGCACTCATCACATTGCGTTAGAGCCAGTTATTGTTTGCCACCTGCTGTCCCCACTGGACAGGGTCACTCCTGGAGGGCAGGAACTGTGTCACAGTCTGTACCCAACACCTGGACTGAGGTTTTCCATTTAATAGAAATTAATTAAATTATTACCATAGTAAATGTAAAGATGCGTCAGCCAAGTGTCACTTTCCTAAGGACCTACAGAGTATATGACTCCTTAAGACATTGTCTCTTACAAATAGTGCAAGCTGTTCAGGTCTCAAAAGTTTAAGGATGAGAATGGGATCTCTATATCTTAACAGAGAATGGAGCCCTCCTGGGGTTATGATTTAGCTTCTCCACCAGTAGGGAATTAGGACATCTGTCATAGTTCAGAACACTGATACTGTTTAAAAGATCAGACTACTATACTGGTTCAGCACCTATTCTATAAAAGATCGTGCTACATATAATGGGGTACTGTGCAAAAGTAACAATCCTCAGAGAGCTTAAAAATCTAATAGGTAAGATAAACATGCATTTTCAAGGATATAACATTTTACAAAAGAAAGAAAAGATAGGTGAACATGTGTGAAATAATAAACTTAAAACCAAAATTCTGGCTCCTAATAAGTTAGCAAGGAGAAATTTTGGTTGAAAATGTCCCTGTAAGAGAGGCACAAAATTCTGCCCTTCCCTTTAAGGTGGCTGTCTAATTCTCTTAATCGAGTTGACCTGCTTACATGAACCAATCTGGCAAACGCCACAGAGTGCCAGAGTGTGCCACTCAGAAAACCCAGACCATTAAGAATGAGTAACCATGGAAACCGAGAGGTGAACTCATATTTCTTTTGTTTTGCATCTTCCTGCATTTGCTGCATTTGTGAGACACAAGAATGTATTAGTTTGAAAATTAGGGGCCAGGCACGGTGGCTCACGCCTGTAATCCCAACACTTTGGGAGGTCGAGGAGGGCGGGTAACCTGAGGTCAGGAGTTCAAGACCAGCCTGACCAAAACGGAGAAACCCCATCTCTACTTAAAATATAAAATTAGCCAGGCGTGGTGGCACATGCCTGTAATCCCAGCTACTCGGGAGGCTGAGGTAGGAGATTCACTTGAACACAGGAGGTGGAGATTGTGGTAAGCAGAGACCGAGACATTGCACTCCAGTCTGAGCAACAAGAGCTAAACTCTGTTTCAAAAAAAAAAAAGAAAAAAATTTAGGGTAAAAGAAAGCTATAAATAAATACATTACCATTCCAAGCCTTGGGAAGAGGTTGGTTCCTTTCCAGAGAAATCTTCCAAGAGCAGCAAATCTGAGGGGAAAGGCCTTCTAAATGGCTCAAGACTGTTCTAGGGCCTCTCGTCTATTCTCCCACGCAGAGGAGAGAGATGCACTCTGCAACAGAGTGCCCACATGCTAAAGAACTGCACTTCCAAAGGTGTAGATTCTCTTCACCAATTGCTTTCATGCCTTCAACCTGTACTGCTTAATACAGAAACACGTGGTACCAGGAATGTGGGCAGCTCCCTAAGCACGGCCCTCAAGTTCCTCTTGGGCAACCCAGGGATCCAGGGCCCTGACTAATCACAAGCTACAATGCTAAATCAGTTGCTATTCCTTTCACCAGCAATCTGGACATTCATAGGTCTACCTATGAAAAAGTCTGAAAACCTGGTATCCTCCTCAAAGGAGAGTGTGGCCTTGCTCCAGCTCTAGAGAGTTGCCAGGCTGTTAGACTTGCCTGATGCCCCAACTATGAGCACGGAAATAGTGCAAATAACATTCCTGGGCACGCAGGGTTCCTGCCACCCTAAGATCTCAAAGGGAGATCTTTTGTTTCCTTCTGTCTTCAGCATATCTCTGGGCAAAAATGACAGCGAGAACCAAATTTGAGTGGAAGGCTCACGAAGCAAATCAGTGGTGACTCTGGTGTAAAATTCCAGTACCAGACTTTGGCACAAAGATTTTTCCCTCCTACTCTTCCTCCCAAGGTGTTACCTAATGTACACCGTCCTTTCCAGGTTCTAAGAGTGAGGTTAATGTGAGTAAAATATCACCCTACTAGGCAATTCCTTGTGAGATCAAGAAGTGTGCTAGATAAGCAAATAAGTCTTATTTTTTTATTTTATTCACGTGGTATAGGAGGCCACTTCTTATCTTGACATGTTTTAGGCCAAAGATCCCTAGATTATTCCTGATGTCCACAGACTGCCACAGCCACTAATCATTCTTACTCAGGGGCCTTTGAGGCTACTCTTTTCACATGAAAGGGAGACAACTGTCACGGCTGCAGCAGGAACTAAAGAGGAGACTCAGCTTCTCAAGACTGATAAAGAATTTAGCAAACAACGAGCAGATAATTTTGCAATGAGGTCATAAATTAATAGGAGTAATAAGGTCAGTCTATTAAACTCATTAGTTTCATTAAGAATTTGCCAAAGCTGGACGGCATTCCCATTTACCTCCTGGGGAACTCCCCCCCTAAAACCTACCAGAGAGCCCAAAACAGTATTTAGGGTTTTAAGATTTCTTCTCCACCTGATAGAAATCACTATTAAGTCATTACAAGGAAGAAAGATTCAACTTTACAGAGGGAACAGAGGTCTCCTGGCTGTTGGCAAAATTTTTCACATGGCAATACAGCAATGGGACAAACATGTCAAAATTTAAAATGGCAGTGACAAGCTGGGCACAGTGGTGTGTGCCTGTAGTCCCAGCTACTTGGGAGGCTGAGGTAGGGAGACCACCTGAGCTCAAGAGTTCATGGCCAGTGTGGGCAACATAGTGAAACCCTGTCTCTAAAAACAGAAAAAGAATACATATACTATGTTTAAAAAATGACAGTGACAACAAAGAGGGGCAGCTCCAACCACTAACGGCCAAGGTGAGTAGCACACAGATACAGAAAAATAAATTATGAATTTTAATAAACATCACATGCTGCTTAACAACTGTTGTGAAATAAACTCATTCTTGCTTAAAGACTCAATTTCTCCTTCATGCCAGACAAATGGTAACTTGTTAAAGCAATTTAAACAGATGCCGATAAAGGAAGCTTTTGATTAAGGTCATGAATCTGGGCTGACAGGAAAGCGATGGTGTTTCAGGGCAAATAGCCTATTTAGGAAAGAATTAAACCTTGTGGAGAGGAAAGCGCCTTTAATGTGATACTGGTGAAGGAGCCCAGCAACTTCCAAAGCAACTCACTGCAGCAGGGCCAGGAGCCCACACCAGATGCACAGCTAAGGAGAGAAGGAATTTTCTTAGGGTCTAGACCATAGTTTCCCTGTGAAAAACCACCAAAAAGAACAAAATGACCTCATCTGCCTCTCCTTACTTCAAAAAGTTATTTGACAGCAAATTTGCAAGAATGTATTTACACTTGAAAATGCCTTCAAACTCCTTTGAAAATACTCAAAAGATCACATGACGCAACAGTGGCCCTGACAACAACATCCCTTTTCCTCTTTACTCTGGCCAGATGTCAGTCTTTGACCTGGCAATGTAGCTGCCATGTGAATAATGTAAAATAAACACACTGATTAAACTAAATAGATCTAATAATGAGTCATCACATTGATTTAGCAGACATAGACAGAAATAGTAACTACTATTTTGTTTTTCTAATTGTCCTCCCTAAAGAGCATTTTTCAATCATCTACTTGAACATTATGTTCAGGTAGAAGTGGCTGCAGTAAATGGAAACACCCCTGCTTTAATAGAATGATTTGAATATGAAAGCTGCATATACATTTCAGGGGATATGTAGACAGCAAATCACCAGGGTATACTGTCCAGGGGACACCTAAGAGAATTTGATACAGAATATAGATGATATAAATGCTAAGTACTTAATGAAATGATCTTCTGCAGACTGGAGGAGACTGGCAAAATGAAAACTGTGATGCAAGTTAAGCTTCTTGGAAAAGATACTATTTTTGCCTTTTATCAGTTCTATTCAGTAACTATTTACTGAGCTGTTGCTCCAGGCTAGGCATGGTGGGAAAAAAGTCACAGGGAACAGTCCTGCTGATAAAGATACTGCCCTCAGTTTCCGTGTCAATGCAGAGCTGCCCCTTCCTAAAATAAATTAACCTAGGGAAATCTATAAATGTTGGTTTGCCTCTGCCTCCCATCTTATTTTCTGCAAATGAAAGGACCAAGTGGCACATACAAGGAACTGGACACCCCTGGATTTCCATTTTTTTTTCTTTTTGAAACAGGATCTTGCTCTGATGCCCAGGCTGGAGTGTAGTGGTACAATCTTGGCTCAGTGCAACCTCTACCTCTTGGGTTCAAGTGATCCCTTCCACCTCAGCCTCCCGAGTAGCTGGCTCTACAGGCACATGCCACCATGCCCAGCTAATATCTGCATTTTTTGTAGAGATGGGTTTTCACCATGTTCCCCAGGCTGGTCTCAAACTCCTGGGCTCAAGCAATCCACCCACCTCAATCCCCAAAAGTATCAGAATTACAGGCATGAGCCATCATGCCCAGCCTGGATTTCCATTCTACACACACAACAGCAACAGTCAATCCTGACTAAGTCATATAGTACCACTTCCAGAGAAGGAGGAAGAGTAATCTCAATTCAGTCACAAAAGTTTGAAATTTAAATCAGAATGGTTTCCTTGAAGGATCCTTACCCTTATACACTTACCTTCTTTTACCTGGGAGTCGTCCTTTCCTTACTTCAAAGAGATGTTATTTGAGAGCAAATGTCTCCCAAGATCCACTTAGAACCAGATATCATTTGTTCCCCAGACATGCTCTCTCTTTTTCCCTTACAGGTCATTTCTCCCAATACCCCTATCCAAGGAGATTCTATCTTCACCAAGTTGCTCAAATTCCAGGTGAGAGGTAAAATTCCCTTTCCTCAAGAATCTCCAGAACTATCGCATCCAATAAGTCCTTTTCTTCCTACTCAGAAACTTCAATTCCTACCTACCCTGGAATCTACTGTGACTTTAAAGCAGAGGTGTCCAATCTTTTGGCTTCCCTGGGCCACATGGAAGAAGAATTGTCTTGGGCCACACATAAAACACACTAACAGCAGCTGATGAGCTTAAAAATAAATAAATAAATAAATAAAATCCCCCCAAAATATCATAATGTTTTAAGAAAGTTTACAAATTTGTGTTGGGTCCCATTCAAAGCCATCTGGGGCCACATCAGCCCATGGGCCGCAGGTTGGACAAGCTTGCTTTAAAGGTGTGAATACCTCCACACACAAAGTTGTAAGTAAGTCTCTTATCCAGCCTGGACTACAGCCACACCAATGCTCCATTCACTGTACCACCTGTCAAGCTTCTTCTCTCTGGACCAGCTTCTCAGTAGCAGCTGATGAGTAACTGCCCTTCAATAAGCTTATCACTTGTGAATAAACTGTATTTCCTACTACCTTCGAAGGGTGCTTCACACCCTTTCAGTCACCAATCTGTTATGGAATTTCATTCCAGTTTCCCAGTGATCCAACAGAGGATCCAATATGCAAGCCTGCTGGTGTGCTGGGTTGAATATGGTATCCTCCCCAAAGCCTGTAAATGTGATCTAATTTGGAAATAGGATCTTTCCAGATTACATCAAATGTAATACTAGATTACAGTGGGCCCTATCCAATGACTGATGTCCTTGTAAGAAGAGGGAAATTTGGATATAGACACACACAGAGGAAAGGTAGAGGCAGAGATTGGAGTTATGCTACCACAAGCCAAGGAACACCAAGGAATGCCAGCAGCCAGCAGAAGCTATAAGTGGTAGGGAAGGTCTTCCCAAGAGCCTCTGAGGGAACGTGGCCCCACCAACACTTTGATTTTGGACTATTAGCCTCCAGAACTGTGAGAGAATAAATGTCTGTTGTTTTAGGTCACCCAGTTTGTAGTAATTGGTTACAGCAACCCTAGGAAACTAATACAGGGGGCAAGTCAAGGTACACGCAAATTTATCTTGAGGTATTTGAGGCAAGCTCCCAGAAATTTTACCATTTTTCAGAAAGCATCTATGGAAACTGTAAATAACCCTAAAAGACAGGCAAAGCAAAATGCTAGTTTCAACCAGATTAGTGAAATCCTTCCACGCTTAATGCAAACAGTGAACACAGCAATGCTCCAGTACAGCTGGATGTTTCTGACCACGACTGCTGAAGGAATTGAGAAAACAGCATGCATGCAAAAAAGTGAAAATTAGCTTGATGGCTGCAGCAAGAGGCCCTCCCTTACAAAAGAGTCCCAGGATCATTAACAGCTATTCAGGGACAGAGCACTCAATGCTCACCACTACTTCTCACTGGTTTAAGGCACCAAGAGTGCCACCTACTGAAGGACAACCAACAGAAAGCAACTTCTGGAAAAATTACCATTTCTTATTTAAAACAAGTTTCCTCACTCTTAGTAGGAGAATGGCAGAAGGGAAAAGAGTCCATAACCAACATCTCTCTGTAGAGTATTCCTAATTTTCCTCAAGAGACCAAGGGGCAGAGGACTATAGTCTGCTCCAACCAGACACATCTTGTTGTTGTGTTCAAACAACAAGATGGCCAGTGGCCTCAGACCACACAAGCACACGTACCTTTTGCTCCATGACTGACAGAGGAGGGAGGTTCATCGTCAGAAGTGGAGCTGAGGCTCAGGGCAAGCTCTGCAACTCTTTTTTTCTGTTTCTTGATGGGGGCAGTGCATTCTGGGTCAGTTCTCCTCTTCATCGTTAACTGTAACCATAAATCCAGAAAGTCAGCTGCCCTTGGGTCAGAGCCACTGGGATCAGAGCAGGGATTCCAAAGTGTAAATCATCAATGGGATGAGATTTGGCAACTCTACACATCTTCCAGTGCCAGCACTTGAATAGCCTCTTCCTCAGAATGAGGTCTAGGAAGGATGCTAGCCAGGTGCTGGTTTTCAATAATAGCTGTTTTAGTGGAAAATGTGGTGCTCACAGACTGAGACAGCCCTGGGCCACTGGTGTCACATAACAGAAAGTCATGGATCAACTCCACAAGCCACTGGGGGAAAAGGCTTGGTACTTGTAGTTATTCTATACTTTTGATGCAGTATTGGCCATGCATGACAATGTACACTGAAAATGAACTATAAAACCTAATAAATATTAACCAATATTTCCCAGGTGAAGGGACCATCCCAGAATGACTGTTTCATCAGCATTATTTTACCAGAACAATTAAGAAATTACATATCATAAAAATACTCGTTTTGGTTTACTTCACAACGTTTGAAAACATGAAAGAATTGGGAAAGTTTTTAAGCAGAGTAAGGAATGGAAGCAGTGAATGGCTTAAGACTGAGGAAACACAAGAGTGGGAAAGTTATTGGGACCGGAGGTAGTTATCTCATAGAATTGAGTTACAAAAACAACAATTTTAAGGACAGAAATCCGCCTCCACAAAAAAGGATGGAAACCGGTTGGGAGTGGTGGCTCACGCTTATAATCCCAGCACTTTGGGAGAAAGAGGTGGGCTGATCACCTGAGGTAAGGAGTTCAAGACCAGCCTGGCCAACATGGTGAAATCCCATCTCTACCAAAAAAACACAAAAATTAGCCAGGTGGTGGCACATGCCTGTAGTCCCAGCTACTCAGGAGAATGGCTTGAATTGCTGAGGCGGAGGTTGCAGCAAGCCGAGATCACACCACTGCACTCCAGCCTGGGCGACAGAGCAAGACTCTGTCTCAAAAAAAAAAAGAAAGGAAACAGGCACCATGCCACCATCAATCATCCATCCTCATGGTTAGGTACATGAGAGATAAGCACAAGAAAAAAGAGATGGAATGAAGTGATTATGAAACCCTGAAATCTTAAGGAATGATCAAGTTAAAGAGCAAGCAAGAGTAGTGAATACAGTGTGGCTTACACATCACTGATTGGCTGTAGAGAACTCAGAAAAGAGGACTCAATACAGGGTGGGCAACCAGCTGGGAAACAATCCATAGGGAAGGCGAGGTGCAGCAAGAAACTATTGAAACCCAAAAATGTCACTGATCCCCCCAACCTCATAAAACCCTGGATTATATGTTTCAGTTCTCTCCAACTCAAGGAAGAGCCAATCAATCCAATGCACAATCGCCACCTTCCTGAGAAAGCAGCCTCTTACTAGACACAGGCAGGGGCTGTCCCAGGGAAGAACCGGAGACACTGAGCAAACAGAAAGCGAGACCAAGCTAAGCCACATTTCACTTTAAGCCGGTAGTCTTAAATACGCCCAAAAGGCCCCCAGGGTGAGCTAAAGGAAGGCTCATCACAGAACTTGCTTCTAGCCATTGCAAGCACCAAAAGCTTTTAATTCTTAAGTAACTCGGGGGGGGGGAGACTGGAAGTACAGCAAACTCAAAGCGGATTGTGTTGCATAGTTGTGTGAAAGGCAGAAGAGGCGGATGCTCCTCCCCAAACCACATCACCTTAGATTTGGGCCTTCCAAATCATCTCATCAAACCCTATCATCTTCCACTGGAAAAGACTGCAGCCGCAGAGGCGAAGGCCACACAGCTAACCAGTGCCAAGCTCAAGTGACCCACACAAGCCAGAAGAATGCTCTGGCAGGGAACTTCTAAGCGGAAGGCAAGTGGCCTGGTTCTACCTGCTGCTTCCGCACAGAAGGGGTTCAAATCCCCTCTGCAGTCTTCTCTCCCTGGGCCTCGGTTTGGCACTGCCACCCCTAATCACACAGAGAGAAGCTCCCATGTCCCCCGGCCAGTCCCTTCATTTGAAGATAACGTGAGCGTGTGAATGTGTGCGCAAAGACGTGTGTCAGCGGCAGCTCGGGCTCCAGGGAGCCGGCGTTGGGGGTGGGAGGAGGAGGGAAGACATAAGGGGCCAGAAGGCGAGGAGAGTCACGACCGCGGGTGGGGGGCCCAGGCGGCGGTGGAGGGGAGAAGGATGCTGAGCCCGCGCGCCCGCCCGCTCGCTCCCCCCGGGCCGCGCGTCGGCACTCACGCTGAGGGGAAAGAGCGAGCTGCCGGGGAGCGGAGGGGGGTGGTCAGGCCGACACTGTCGCCGCCGCTGCCAGAGCCGCCGCCTCCTCCCTCAGTTTCGTTTCCCCACAAGCCAGCCCAGGTCCGCCAGCCGCGCCGTCGCGCTCGGGTCCAGTACTGCGGGCAGCGCAGCCTGATGACGTCACGGACAGCGCCGCGCCCCGCTCCTCCCCCGACCGGGTCCTGGCCCCGGGAAAGGCCGCTGGGGTTCTGGCCCGCTCCACCCCTTAACCTGGGAGGTCCACGGGCGCCTGCGCGGAAAAGTCGCCGGGAAAAGGCTGCGAAAGCAAAAGTAAGTGAGTAGCTCCTCCTCCGGCTCTGAGGAAGAGAAACCAATACAAAAATTGTAAGTGCTAGGTACCCTCACACGACCTCGTCTTACTTAATCTTATCATTACCTTCATTTTACAGACTAAGAACAAGTTCCGAGAGGCAGATGGTAACCTGGTTGAGGGCAAGAACCCAGGGTTCTTATTCCCTGCTGTATCCCCAACATCCAGCCTATGGGACATCTCAACAGATTTTGAACGAAGGACGGGAGGAAAGAAGGAATGCCGCCCATAGCATCTTACCATATGGACACAGATGGCTGTCCATCCCAAACCTCTCTTCTGATTTTCAGGCCATTATGGCCAAACGTCTGTTGGACATCCTCACTCAGTCACCTCAAACCCCATGAATTCAAATTTCACCTTACGTTCTCCCATCAGCTCACTTTTTTCCTGGTGAAGGGCGCTGCCATCCATCCTGTTGATCCAGCTAGAAATCTGAGGAGTCTCCCTCTTCTTCATACACCAAAGCTTCTCATACACTTAATTGAGTTTATCTCCTAATTGTCTTTCAAATCCATCCATTCACTCCCATCCCCATTGCCACAATTCATGCACTCACCCCGACTCAGCAGAATTTCTCCAGTAATCTCCAAACCCCCGTGACTCTCCAGTTGTGATCCCTCTAATGCGTTCTTCACAAAACCAAAGTGATTTTTTAAATTTTCAACACCTATGAAAAGAAGGGAATTTAAAATTAATTAAACCTGATCCAGTCACAACCCATCAATGATTAAAATCCATCAATGATGTCCTATTTCTCTTAGAATAAAGCTAATGTCTTTAAAATGGCCTCCGAGACCCTCCAGCATGATGCCTTCTTCAGGTATGCCTTGTACTGCTATCCCTTAGTTCTCCCCATGCTGACTCCTGAGTTTATCAAACATGAGCCATGTCTCGGCCAGGCGCGGTGGCTCACGCCTGTAATCCCAGCACGTTGGGAGGCTGAGGCGGACGAATCACCTGAGGTCAGGAGTTCGAGACCAGCCTGGCCAACATGATGAAACCCCGTCTCTACTGAAGATACAAAAAAAGTAGCTGGGTGTGGTGGTGCGCGCCTATAGTCTCAGTTACTCAGTAGGCTGAGTCGGTAGACTCGCTTGAACCTGGGAAGCGGAGGTTGCAGTGAGCAGAGATTGCACCACTGCACTCCAGCCTGGGCGACAGGGCGAGACTCCATCTCAAAAACAGAACAGAACAAAACAAAACATGCCATGTCTCTTAAGAGTTCAGCCCGCTGCCTGGATCATGCTTCTCCTCTTTGCTGGGCTAATGTCCATTTATCCCTCAGGACTCACTTTAGTGTCCTTATCTCGAAATATTTCCTGATGTCACAAGTCTAGGTTGGGAGCCCCACCTGTGAGCTCCTGAAGCATTCTGTCCGTCCACTATCAAAGCACTTACCACAGTGTTGTGTAATGGCCTGCGGACTCATCTGCCTCCCCAACTCGGCTGTAAACTCTGTGCAGGAAAGATTGTCTGTATTAAATTCACAAGACTTAACAGAGGCTGGTGGTCAGTGCTCAATAGATGTTTACTGAATCTGTGGAAGTGTGGAATATGAATGAAGGTTAAGTGATATGTTCAAGGTTAGAGAGCTAGGAAGCAGCAAACAGGTATTTACCTAGTTCTCTATGTTCTAAAGCTTAGTGTCCTTCTTTCCACCTCACCAAGGCTTCTTAACATGCTCTGTGACATGAACACTTTTGGTAATCTTGTGGAGCTTATGGACCTGTTCTCAGAATAATTTGAAGGGTATAAAATAAGGTATAGGAAATGAGTTATATTGAAAAAGTTAACATATTTAGCAAATTTAATGATTTAATTTTTATGTAAAGCATTAAATAATGGAGAATGCATTCAAAATATAGTCAAGTTAAACTTAAATTTTATTTTTTAATATATATGAGTATACCAAATAAATAGTGCTGGAAAAACCAGATAAATATATAGAGAAACATGAACTTTGATTTTTTTTTTTTTTTTTGAGACACAGTCTTGCTCTGTCGCCCAGGCTGGAGTGCAGTGGCGCAATCTCGGCTTACTGCAATCTCTGCCTCCCGGGTTCACGCCATTCTCCTGCCTCAGCCTCTGGAGTAGCTGGGACTACAGGCGCCCACCACCACGCCTGGCTAATTTTTTGTATTTTTAGTAGAGACGGGGTTTCACCGTGTTAGCCAAGATGGTCTCGATCTCCTGACCTCATGATCTGCCCGCCTCAGCCTCCCAAAGTGCTGGGATTACAGGCGTGAGCCACCGCTCCAGGCCCACTTTGATTCTTACTTTATGCTAAATGCAAATTAAGTTAAGATAGATCATAGCCCTAAACATAAAATCTAAAATGATAAAGCTTATAACAGAAAACATAGGAAAATATTTTTGCAGACTTCGGATAGACAAAGATTTTTTTTATATGGGACCCAGGGAACATTAATCAGAAAGAAGAATAATGATAAAATAGAGTTCATCAAAATAAAAGGCGTCTACTCAACAAAAGACACCATTAAGACATTGAATAATCAAACCATGGAATGAGAGGAAAACATTCACAATACATAAATCTGACAAACGACTTATCTCTAATATATATATATGTACATATATATGTGCATATGTATATATATAAAATACCCAAGAATAAAAAGAAAAACAGAAATTTCCAATTCCTGTCAAAATGGAAACAGCACATTTCATTCTGTTTCTCCCACTGAATGTAATTTAAAACCTTAGACTGCATGGAACAACCATCTGAGGATTCTGAAAAGTAAATGGTAAAGCATAAAGTAAATGGCCAGAATATGGAGAAAGGAAACCAGAAGTCAAAGAACTGTCAAATCAAGAGCGAGTTTCTCAATTTTTCTTCCCTTCGTTTTCTCCCAGCTTGTACTAAAAGGCAACCTAACATGCACATATTTTGCACAACAAGGTGAATATAGTTAACACTGCTGAACTACACTCTTAAATTACATTTGGCTTACATGTGCCTCCGTACATAATGTAATCTAACAATATGTAAACAAACTGTAACCTAACTTGAGAGTATATTCTTTTTTTTTTTTTTTTTTTTGAGGCGGAGTCTTGATCTGTGGTCCAGGACAGAGTGCAGTGGCACAATCTCAGCTCACTGCAACCTCCACCTCCCGGGTTCAAGTGATTCTCCTGCCTCAGCCTCCTGAGTAGCTGGAACTACAGGCACATGCCACCACGCCCAGCTAATTTATGTATTTTTAGTAGAGACGGGGGTTTCACCATATTGACCAGGCTGGTCTCAAACTCCTGACCTCGTGATCCGCCTGCCTTGGCCTCCTGAGAGTATATTCTTGTAACAAGTAGCTGAGTCTGGGCTAATCATAGCAGGTAAACTTTCAGTCAGTCATGGGGATGCAAACTGCCAAAATATATCCAAATAAGGCAAATGCCAAACTGTAACAATCAGGTTATTTTTGTATGTTACTTCCTTTTTCTGTCTATGAATACTGTGTGCCTCCACTGGTAGGTAAAGCTGTCGGAACTTTTACTGGTTTGGGATGCTTCTCAACTCATGAATTGTTTCTTTTCTCAAATAATCTCTGCTAAACTTTATTTATGTAAAGTTTTTCTTTCAACAACACTTAAAAATGGTTAAGATGGTAAATTTTATGTTGTGTTTTTCACCATAATTTAAAGAATAGCTATTATAACCATAACCTAAAACACAGGAGTGAAGTCTCTTAAAAAATGAATAGAAGATAGTGAGTCTCTGCAGAAAGAACCAAATGGAAATTTTAGAATTAAAAAGTACAGTAACAAAAACAAAAATTTCACTAGATGGGTTCAATAGCAGAATGATGATGCTGGGGGTGGGAGGAGTCACTAACTTGAAGACAGATCAATGAAAAGTATCAAATGTGAAAAACAAATTGAAAACAAAAAAGTGAATACACCCTCAGGGACCCAGGGAACAATACCAAATGATCCAATACTTATGTCATCAGAGTGCTACAAAGAAAAGGAGGTGGAAAAAAATTTGGCACTAAAAAATATTTGAAGAAATAATGGGGCTGGGCGCAGTGACTCACGCCTGTAATCCCAGCACTTTGGGAGGCCAAGGTGGGCAGATCACCTGAGTTCAAGACCAGCCTGACCAACATGGTGAAACCCTGTCTCTACTAAAAATATGAAAAATTAGCCAGGCATGGGGGGCGTGCACCTGTAATCCCAGCTACTCGGGAGGCTGAGGCAGGAGAATCACTTGAACCCAGGAGGCGGAGGTTGCAGTGAGCCGAGATCGCGCCACTGCCCCCCAGCCTGGGCGAGAGAGCAAGATTCCATCTCAAAAAAAAAAAAAAAAAAAAAAAGAAATAATGGTTAAACACTTCCAAACAATGGCAAAAGGCATAAATTTTCAGACTCAAAAAGCTCAGAATTTCCCAAACAGTAAATGCCCAAAGAAATCCACTCCCAAATGCATCATAACCAAACTGCTGGAAACTAAAGCCAAATAAAATATCTTAAAAACAGTCAGAGAAAGTTGTCAGAATCAAAATGGAGTCACTAATGTTTAAAACTCTGACAGGCCAGGCGCGGTGGCTCATGCCTGTAATCCCAGCACTTTGGGAGGCTGAGGCAGGTGGATTACCTGAGGTTAGGAGCTCAAGACATGCCTGGCCAACATGGTGAAACCCCATCTCTACTAAAAATAGAAAAAATTAGCCAGGTGCAGTGGCACACATCTGTAATCCCAGCTACTCAGGAGGCTGAGGCAGGAGAATCACTTGAATCCGAGAGGTGGAGGTTGGAGTAAGCTGAGATCACACCACTGCACTCCAGTCTGGGTGACGGAGTGGGACTCCATCTCAAAAAAACAAAACAAAACAGAAAAACAAAACTCTGACAAACAGAGCCAGGAAAGCCCACGAAGGGAGGGTTCTCATGCATAAATGTCTGAAAACAAGAACTATCACAAAAGACTCTGCAAAAATCACAATCTTCCACAAAAGTCATCACAACCTAACAACAACAACAACAACATACTTCTGCAAGGACATCTCCTAGCAACTGCCTGTCCAAACTTGCAGTGACACCACCCTTGCTATTAAGGATCCTTGTAGTGAAGGATCATTGTCTCGAAACATTTATGTGATCCTCCTCATTTTTCCTCAAAAATTTTTGGTCTTCCCTTACCTGTCTGAATACACACATTATTTACTGTGGCATCTGCATTCCCGTTGCAATGCTTATTCCTGAATAAACATCAGCTTCTTTTTTAGAGAGTTTCTCTCTCTCTCTCTCTCTCTCTCTCTCTCTCTCTGTTATTTAAGTTGACAAAACTATGTATCCCACTTAGGGGAAAAACAATTAGAATGACTATGGATCTTACGTCAGAAAGCATGGAGGCCAAAAAAGTAGTGACACAAAAAATTTCAAGTCCAGAAAGAAAAGAACAGTCAACCTGGAATTCTATATCCAGTAGAAATATCCTTCAAGAATGAAAGCAAACTAAAGTGATTCTCGGAGGAAGAAAAACTAAGAGAATTCATCACCAGCCACACTTTGTAAAATAAAGCCTAAAGGAAGTTATTCAGGCTGAAAACAAATGATAACAGAGTAAAACTAGAAATGTCAGGAATGAAGGAAAAGCAATAAAAATGATAAATAGCTAGGTAGATCTATAATAGGCTATTTTTCTCCTTTTAAGTTCTCACAAATATACCTGATGATTAAAAGCAAAACATGGCTGGGCACGGTGGCTCACACCTGTAATTCCAGCACTTGGGGGATTAGGTGGGCGGGGGGCCAAGGTGGGCGGATCACAAGGTCAGGAGATCAAGACCATCCTGGTTAACACGGTGAAACCCCGTCTCTACTAAAAATACAAAAAATTAGCTGGGCGTGGCGGCGAGCGCCTGTAGTCCCAACTACTTGGGAGGCTGAGGCAGGAGAATGGGGTGAACCCAGAAGGTGGAGCTTACAGTAAGCCGAGATCATGCCCCTGCATTCCATCCAGCCTGGGGGACAGAGCAAGACTCCGTCTCAAAAAAAAAAAAAAAGCAAAACATACAACGTTGTCTAATAAAGTTGCCAATGTGTGTAAATGTAACAGGTATGATAACTACCACATAAACGGGGGAGGGTGAAGGGATCTATAAAGCAGTAAGGTTTCTACATTCCACTGAAAGTGGTAAAATACTAATTCTAAATACACTGTGAAAGTTATTCTGGAGTTGCCCTTTTTGGAAAGGCGAAGTAAGGACCTCTGAAATATAATCTTCCATAAAAACAAAAAGAATACCAGCAAAATTGTCAAAATTGGGAGGAGAGGATTCTGGGAAGATGGCAGAGTAGGAAGCACCGGGAATACGGTTTCTCACCTAGACAAAAATTGTGCTGGCGGAATCTGTCTGATATAACTATTATGGGACTCCGGAGTCTAATAAGGGCTTGCAACATTCAGAGGAAGGCAAGGATGGTAAATTGTGGTTAATTTTGGTTCATTTCAGCTCTTAGCACAGCAGCAGCCGCTCATCCACGACCACTCAGTCATATGGCAGACAGCTGTGCACATGTTCCTGGCACAGCTTACAAACAGCTTGTGGGAGCCAGGGTAGGCAAAGAGGACTTTGTCCTCTGATTATGGGGGATCCATGCCCTGATCTCTCATTGCTGCTTCCTATCACAGAGGTATAAACAAAGCAGGGAAAGCCATTGTTGTTGCAACTTCCCCTATTTGTTGCAAGCCTCTTGCCCCCTGGCTGAAGTGACTTCTGGAGATTTAAAGGGCTAGTGACTTCTATTTCCCCCTTTCATTTTTGCTTTTTCTCCTTTTGGGAGCCAGACATTAAAGACTAGGACATTAAAAAATGACTACATATATGGAGCAAATTAGAAAGTGACTGAGCCTGCCCAGGGAAAGTTTCCAAAAAGATCTGAGGAAAATTGGCCAGGTGAGGTGGTGCGCGCTTGTAATCCCAGCTACTTGGAAGGCTGAGGTGGGAGGATTGCTTGAACCTGGGAGACAGAGGTTGCAGTGAGCCAAGACTGTGCTACTGCACTCCAGCCTGGGTAACAGAATGAGACTGCATCTCAGGGAAAAAAAAAAAAAAGACCTGAGAAGACCTTAACTCTATACCTCAGGCTCATCCTTGGCACAGAGACAACCTGCACTAATCAAAAAATAAAAATTGAAAAATAAAAACAAATACAAAAAAACAGCAAGTCCTGGGGAAGGTGAGGAACTGGCTTTCCAGAGTTACCATCTTATTAGATGCATATGTCCAATTTTCAACAAAAATTCACAAGGCATACAAAGAAAACAAAAAAGTGTGTCACATTCAAAAGAAAAAATAAATCAACAGAAAATGTCCCTGTGAAAGACCTGATGGCAGATCTACTAGACAAAGACTTTAAAAAAAAGTCTTAAGATGCTCAAAGAACTAAAGGAAGATGTGGAGAAAGTCAAGAAAACAATGTATAAGCAAATTGGAAATATCAACAAAGAAATGAAAACCCTAAAAAGAAACAAGAAAAATTTCTGGAGCTGAAAAGTACAATAATCAAAATAAAATATACTCACTAGAAGGATTCAAAGTCAGATTTGAGCAGGTAGAAGAAAGAAGTAGTGGGCTGGGCGTGGTGGCTCATGCCTGTAATCCCAGCACTTTAGGAGGCCGAGGCAGGTGGATCACCTGAGGTCAGGAGTTTGAGACCAACCTGACCAACAAGGTAAAACTCCCGTTCTACTAAAAATACAAAAAATTATCTGGGCATGGTGGCAGGTGCCTGTATTCCCAGCTAGTTGGGAGGCTGAGATAGGAGAATTGCTTGAACCCAGGAGGCGGAGGTTGCAGTGAGCTGAGATCGTGCCACACTGCACTCCAGCCTGGGCGAAGGAGCAAGACTCCGTCTCGGAAAAAAAAAAAAGAAAAAAGAAAAAAAAAAAGAAAGAAGTAGTGAACCTGAAGATAGGACAATGTTAATTATTGAGTCTAAGGAACAAAAATAACAAAGACAACAAAACAAACAGAGTCTAAGGGGCCTCTGGGACACCATGGAGCAGACCAACATATATGCATTGTGGAGTGTCAGAGGGGCAGAGAGAATATTTGAAGAAATAATGACTGAAGACTTCCCAAAATTGATGAATATAAAGATTCAAATTGGATGAATATATTGAAGAAGCTTAACAAACTCCAAATAAAATAAACTCAAAGATACGCATATTGAGACACATTACAATCAAGTTTAGAAAGACAAAGAGAGAATCTTGAAAGCAGCAAGAAAGAAGCAACTCTTCACATACAAATGATCACCAATAAATTAACAGCAGAGTTTTCATCAAAAACTCTGGAGGCCAGAAAGCAGTGGGCCAATATATTCAAGAATATATTGCTAAAACGTGGTGGCTCACACCTGTAATCCCAGCACTTTGGGAACCCAAGGCGGATCATGAAGTCAGGAGTTCAAGAACAGCCTGGCCAACATGGTACAACCCCGTCTCTACTAAAAATACAAAAAAATTAGCCAGGCGTGGTGGCACACGCCTATAATCCCAGCTACTCAGGAGGCTGAGGCACAAGAATTGCTTGAACTCGGGAGGTGGAGGTTACAGTGGGCTGAGATCGTACCACTGCACTCCAGCCTGGGTGACAGAGCAAAACTTGCTAAAAGAAAAAAAAAAAAATCAAGAATTCTATATCCAGAAAAACTGTCCCTCAGAAGTGAGGGAAAAATTTCCCAGCACTTTGGGAGGCCAAGGCGGGCAGATCACGAAGTCAGGAGTTCAAGACCAGCCTGGCCAACATGGTGAAACCCCATCTCTACTAAAAATACAAAAATTAGCTGGGCAGTTGGTGCCTGTAATCCCAGCTGCTCTGGAAGCTGAGGCAGGATAATTGCTTGAACCTGGGAGGCAGAGGTTGCAGTGAGCTGAGATTGCACCACTGCACTCCAGCCTGGGCGACAAGAGCAAAACTCCATCTCAAAAAAAAAAAAAAAAAAAAAAGTGAGAGAAAAATTAAGACATTCCTAGATAAACAAAAGCTGAGAGAGTTTTTGTTACCACTGAATCTGCCCTTCAAGAAATGCTCAAGGAAGTCCTACGGGGTGAAATGAAAGGACACCAGACAATAACTTGAAGCCATATGAAAAAAATAAAGATAACAATACAGGTAAATACATGGATGATTATGAAAGCTAGCATTATTGCAACAAAGGTTTGTAATCCACTTTTTATTTTTTATATGATGTGAGAGATGAATACATTAAAAAACAGTTATTAGCCTAAAACCGAGTATTATTTTAACTTTGGTTTGCAACTCTATATTTTGTTTTCTGTATAATTTAGGAGACTAATGCATTTTTAAAATGTTAGTGATACAGGAAGAAAAAGGTACTTAGGCAGATACTGAGGGTAAGGGAGTCCTCAGTAAGGTTTTCCTTTTAATTAAAAGCAGCCCCCAAATCGTTTTCTTTTCTAACAAAGAGTAGCCTGTAAAATCGAGCTGCAGACATAGACAACCAGGCTAGAAGCTTGCACGGGTGAATGCTGGCAGTTGTGCCAATTAAAAAAAGGCTACCTGTGACTAGGCACGATCAAAATGTGGGTCCATCTTCTTTTCTCTTTGCCAGCAATGTAAGAACAGTGTACAGTAAGGAACAGACAAGATGGCACTGTCCAAGTGGAAAGTCCATTTACATAATAAGATTAGGGTGGGGCAACCAGCCTTCCCCATGTGCTATGTAAATGTCACACTGGTTGAACCAATCTGTGAGCCCTATGTAAATCAGACACTGCCTCCTCAAGCGTGCCTATAAAATCTGCTGTAGTCTGCCGCAGGCCACCTTTTACCTTTTGGACACCTCTCTCTCACAAAAGACAGACCTGCTCTCCTTTCTCCTTTCTTCTGCCTATTAAACTTTCCACTCCTTAACCCACTCCATGAGTGTGTGACAGTGTTGTTAATCTTCTCAGCGTAAGACGACAAACCCTACCCAGGTATTTACCCCAGACTACGAGGCCGTTTCGTTAGTCTATGTTTAGGGACACACAATGTATAAAGATACGTAATTTGGTGACATCTACAATGAAAAGAGGTGAATTCAGTGTTGTATGTAATGAAGCAGTTTTTGTATGTTATTGAAGTTACGCTGGTGTAAATTCAAATTACAGTACTAACCTGTACAGGATTATCATGTTAAATGTAATCCTAATGGTAACCATAAAGAAAATAGCTAGAGAATATACACAGAAAGAAATGAGAAAGGAATTTAAACATTTTACTACCCCAAAATCCATAAACATAGAAAAGGACAGTAATGCAAGAATGAGGGACAGAAAAGCTATAAGGCATATAAAAACATATAATGGGCTGGGCATGGTGGCTCATGCCTGTAATCCCGACATTTTGGGAGGCTGAAGTGAGTGGGTCACTTAAGATTAGGAGTTTGAGACCAGCTTGGCCAACATGGTGAAACTCTGTCTCTACTAAAAATATAAAAATTAGCCAGGCATGGTGGCATGTGCCTGTGGTCCCAGCTACTCAAGAGGCTGAGGTGGGAGGATTGCTTGAACCCAGGAGGTAGAAGTTGCAGTGAGCCCAGAGCATGCCACTGCATTCCAGCCTGCGTGACAGAGCAAGACTCTGTCTCAAAAAAAAAATTAATTAATTGAATTCAATTGAATAAAAATGAAAACATATAACAAAACGACAGAAGTAAGTCCCTCCTTATCAATAATTACTTTAAGTGTAAAGAAATTAAATTTCTCAATAAAAAGGTGAAGATTGGCAGAATGAAAAAAAAAAAAACCACATGATCCTTTATATGCTGTCTACAAGCCACCCATTTTAGATCCAAAAACACAAATAGATTGAAAGTGAAAAGATGGAAAAAGATATTCCATGCAAATAATAACCAAAAAAGAGTAGAGTGGCTAGACTAATATCAGACAAAATAGATTTTAAATCAAAAAGGGTTATAAGAGACAAAGAATGATATTACATATTGAAGGTTCAATACAGCAAGAAGATAAAAGAATAGTAAACATTTACATGCCTAATGACAGGTCATCAAAATACATGATGCAGGCCAAGCACAGTGGCTCACGCCTATAATCCCAGCACTTTGGGAGGCCGAGGTGGGCGGATCACCTGAGGTCAGGAGTTCAAGACCAGACTGGCCAACATGGTGAAACCCCATCTCCACTAAAAATACAATAGCTGGGTGTGGTGGCATGCGCCTGTAGTCCCAGCTACTCAGGAGGCTGAGGCAGGAGAATCACTTGAACGCATTGAACCCAGAAGGCAGAGGTTGCAAATGAACCAAGATTGCACCACTGCACTCCAGCCTGGGTGACAGAGCAAGACTCCATCTCAAAAAAATATATATACATATATAACATATATATGTATATACATATATATGATGCAAAAACGGACAGAATTGAAGGGAGAAATAAGCAGTTCTACAACTATAGTTGGAGGTCTCAATACCCCCACTTGCAATGATGGATGTAACAACCAGATGAAAGGTAAGAAAATGCAGGAATTAAACTGTATAATAAACCAATCAGGTCAAATAGACATGTTCAGAACACTGTACTCAACAATGACATAATGCACATTCTTCTCAAATGCACATGAAACATTCTCCAGGATAGACCATATGTTAGGCCACAAATTAAGTACCAATAGATTTTAAAAGATAGAGATCACACAAAGTATCTTTTCCAGTCACAGTGGGATGGAGTCAGAAATCAATAACAGAAGTAAAATTGGAAATTTCACAAATTTGTGGATATTAAACAACAGACTCTTAAACAACTAATGGACGAAGAAGAAAACATAAATGAAATTAGAAAATACTTAGAAGTAAGGCCGGGCGCGGTGGCTCAAGCCTGTAATCCCAGCACTTTGGGAGGCCGAGACGGGCGGATCACGAGGTCAGGAGATCGAGACCATCCTGGCTGACACGGTGAAACCCCGTCTCTACTAAAAAATACAAAAAATTAGCCGGGCGAGGTGGCGGGCGCCTGTAGTCCCAGCTACTCGGGAGGCTGAGCCAGGAGAATGGCGTGAACCCGGGAGGCGGAGCTTGCAGTGAGCTGAGATCCGGTCACTGCACTACAGCCTGGGCGGCAGAGCCACACTCCGTCTCAAAAAAAAAAAAAAGAAAAGAAAATACTTAGAAGTAAATGAAAATAAAAAACACAATACACCAAAACTTATGAGATGCAGCAAAAGCAGCGCTAAGGGAGAAATTTATAGCTATAAAGGCTTATATTAAAACAATGAAAAAGATCTAAAACCAGCAACCTAACTTTACAGCTCAAGAAACTACAGGCTGAGCATGGTGGCTCACACCTGTAATCCTAGAACTTTGGGAAGCCAAGGCAGGCGGATCACTTGAGGTCAGGAGTTTGCGACCAGCCTGGCCAACATGGTGAAACCCCATCTTTAATAAAATACAAAAATCAGCTGGGTGTGGTGGCATGTGCCTGTAATTCCAGCTACTCAGGAGGCTGAGGCGGGAGAATTGCTTGAAACTGGGAGGCGGAGGTTGCAGTGAGCCGAGGTCCCGCCATTGCACTCCAGCTTGGGGGAACGTGAAATTCGGTCTCCTAAAAAAAAAAAAAAAAGAAAGAAAAGAAAAAGAAAAAAAAGAGAGAGAGAGAAAGAAGCTAAGGGAAAAAGAACAAACTAAACCCAAAGCTGGCCTAAGGGAGTAAACAATGAGATTAGAGCAGAGATAAGGGAGATAAGGAAAATACAGACCAGAAAAACAATAGAGAAAAATTGCCGAGCGAGTTGGTGCGAGGCTGTAATCCCAGCTACTTGGGAGGCTGAAGCAAGAGAATCACTTGATCCCAGGAGACAAAGGTTGCAGTGAGCCAGAATCGCGCCACTGCACTCTCACCTGGGTAACAGAGCAAAACTCTGTCTCAAAAGAAAAAAAAAAAAAGAAAGAAAGAAGGAGAAAAGAAAAAGAAAAACTATAGAGAAAATCAATGAAGTCAAAAGTTAGTTCTTTTAAAAGATTGACAAATCCTAGCACTTTGGGAGGCTGAGGTGGGTGGATTGCCTGAGCTCAGGAGTTTGAGACCAGCCTGGGCAACACGGTGAAACCCCATCTCTACTAAAATACAAAAAATTAGCCAGGCTTGGTGGCATGTGCCTGGAGTTTCAGCTATCTGGGAGGCTGAGGCAGAAGAATCACCTGAATCTGGGAGGCGGAGGTTGCAATGAGCCGACATCGCACCACTGCACTCTAGCCTGGACGACAGAGCAAGAATCCGTCTCCAAAAAAAAAAAAAAATTGACAAAATTTATAAACCTTAAGCTAGATGAATGAAGAAAAAAACTAAAATTATTAAAATCAGAAATGAAAATGCAGACATTACTACCAATTCTAGAAAAATAAAGATTAGGCCGGGCGCAGTGGCTCAAGCCTGTAATCCCAGCACTTTG
>NW_012103142.1:4698602-4706372 GCF_000951045.1 Mandrillus leucophaeus | reverse complement strand
GATTGTAGTCCCAGCTACTTGGGAGGCTGAGGCAGGAGAAGGGCGTGAACCCAGGAGGCAGAGGTTGCAGTGAGCTGAGATCCTGCCAGGCCACTGCACTCCAGCCTGGGCGACGGAGACTCAGTCTCAAAAAAAAAAAAAAAAAGAAAGAAAGAAAAGAAAAGAAAAGAAAACCCATAGAATAGGAAAAAATTTCAAATTATAAATCTGACATGGGTTTAATAGCCAGAACATACAGATACTCTTAAAACTCAACAACAGAAAGACAGAAGACCTGATTAACAAATGGGCAAAAGACCTGAATAGACATTTCTCCAAAGTGGATATACAGATAGCCAATAAGCACATGAAAAGATGTTCAGCATGGTTAAAGAAATTCAAATCAAAACTACAATGAGATACCACCTCACACCCAAAAGGATGACTACTACTAGAAAAAAAGAAAAAGTGTTAGCAAAGATGTGGAGAAATTGGAACCCTCATTTATGGCTGGTGGTAATGTAAAATGGTACAGCTGCTGTGGAAAACAGTATGGCAATTTCTCAAATACTTAAACATAGAATTGCCGTATGATCCAGCAATTTCACTTCAGGGTATATACCCAAAAGAATTGAAAGTAGGGTCTTGAAGAGATATTTGTACATCCATGTTCAAAGCAGCATTATTCACAATAGCTAAAATGTGGAAGCAACTAAATTATCTATTGGCAGATAAATGGATAAGCAAAATGTGATATAAAAATACATACAATAGAATTCATTCAGCCATAAAAAGGAAGGAAATTCTGCAATATGCTATAACATGGAGGAACCTTGAGGACATTATGCCAAGTGAAATAGACCAATCACAAAAAGATAAGTACTATATGATTCCACTTACATAAGATACTTGGAATAGTCAAAATCATAGAGACAGAAAGCATAATGGTGATTGCCAGAGGCTGCAGGGAGGAGAAATGGGGAGTTAGTGTTCAATGGGTGTAGAGTTTCAGTTTTACAAGATGAAAAGAGTTGTGAATGGCTGGGCGTGATGGCTCACACCTGTAATCCCAGCACTTTGGGAGGTCAAGGTGGGAGGATTGCTTGAGACCAGGAGTTAAACACAGCGTAGGAGACCTCATCTCTACAAAAAATAAAAAATCAGCGATTTGGTAATGCACACCTGTAGTCCTAGTCACGCAGAAGGCTGAAGTGGGAGAATCACTTGAACCTAGGAGGCCAAGACTGCAGTGAGCTATGATTACACCACTACCCTCCAGCTTGGGCAACAGAGTGAGAACCTGTCTCAAAAAAAAAAAAAAAAAAAAAAGGCCGGGCACAGTGGCTCATGCCTCTAATCCCAGCATGTTGGGAGGCTGAGGCGGCAGGCAGATTGCCTGAGGTCAGGAGTTCCAGACCAGCCTGGCCAACATGGTGAAATCTCATCTCTACTGAAAATACAAAAATTAGCTGGGCATGGTGGTGTGTGCCTGTAGTCCCAGCTACTCCGGAGGCTAAGGGAGGAGAATTGCTCGAACTCGAGAGGTCAAGGTTGCAGTGAGCCGAGATCCCACCATTGTACTCCAGGCTGGGCAACTCTGTCTCAAAAAATAATAATAAAAAATAAAATAAAGAAAGAAAAAAGAAAAGAGTTGCAGAGATGGATGGTGCTGATGTCCACCCAACATTATGAATGTATTTCATAACATTGAACTGTACACTTAAAAATGGTTAAAAGGACAGTTTCATGTTATGTGATTTTTGTTTTGCTTTGTTTTATTTTGTTTTTTTAAGACACATTTATCTATTGGCAGATAAATGGATAAGCAAAATGTGATATAAAAATGCATACAATAGAATTCATTAAGCCATAAAAAGGAAGGAAATTCTGCAATATGCTATAACATGGAGGAACCTTGAGGACATTATGCCAAGTGAAATAGACCAATCACAAAAAGAAAACTGGCAACTCACTCTGTTGCCCAGGCTGGAGTGCAGTGACACAATCATGACTCACTGCAGCCTTAACTTAATAGGCTCAAAAAATATTCCTGCCTTGGCCTCTCAAAGTGCTGGGATCACAGGCATGAGCCACCATATCTGGCCATGTTATGTGTATTTTACAGCAATTAAAAAAAAAATGGAAAAAAAAAATCTAGCCTCAAGCAATAATATCTGTGAAAAAAAAAAAACTGTCAAAATCAACATTTTTTTTTTTTTTTTTTTTTTTTTGAGATGGAGTTTTGCTCTTGTTGCCCAGGCTAGAGTGCAATGGCAAAATCTCGGCTCACCACAACCTCCACCTCCTGGGTTCAAGCGATTCTCCTGCCTCAGCCTCCTGAGTAGCCAGGATTACAGGCATGCACCACTACACCCCAGTTAATTTTGTATTTTTAGTAGAGATGGGGTTTCTCCATGTTGGTCAGGCTGGTCTCGAACTCTTGACCTCAGGTGATCCGCCCACCTCGGCCTCCCATAGTGCTGGGATTACAGGCACGAGCCACTGCACCCAGACCAAAATCAACTTTTTCAGAACTCTGGAAAATATCAAAGGCTTGCAAAATTCGAAGAGTGTTTATTCAACAATAATGGCTTAATCTCAGTAATACAGAGCTTTGTGGTATTTCAACTTGTTAGAGTTCCAACCCTTTTTGGCAGCTCCATGCTCACCTTCAAAAACAACAGCCTTGCAACTATGATAACTGTGAAAACCAGCAATGAAGCCACCACTAGAGAGGACAAATATGGGTTTTAACTTCCCAAAAGCCCCACTCCCAGAGAAATTGTCAGTATTGCACCTGTCTGAAAACTCTCTGAGAAGCTCTATTAGAGCTTGTCTTATTTTACCTAACTCAGGGCTCACTCTGTGCAAACAGTCCTGTCTGCAGAGCATTGTCAAAAATAATTAGCAGCAATTGTTTAACAGTGCAGTTGCCTGAGGCAGCATTACCAATTGGTGCTAACAAAAATATTCAAAAGAAAAACCTGGGGAATGAGATGCCCATAGAAGGCTCAGAAAAGCCCTGAATATTCCAAGAGAGCTAGAAGGCTGCATGCATGTGCAGGGCTACACAAATGCCCAGGAGAGATCTGAGAAGGCCCTAATCTCTCACCTTTGACTTTGAGGCTCTATACAATAAAAGCATAAAGTGAAGGTTAAGACACAGTTGTATACCGCCTGCCAGAGCATTGAAGCCATATACCAACACACACAGAGAGACCTTCAAAAAGGCTGGGAGATTTATTGGTTCATGGAATTTATGGAAATCTGTCCAGTCGTTAGGCAACCACTAAGCTTACCAAGTAGAGATTCAGTAGACAAGCATGAAAAAGTACATAGACTGCAGAATTAGTCCAGGAAAGTGATTTAAAAAAAAAACAAAAACAAAAACCAGCAACAAAACAAACCTGGGTGATCTGATTTCCACAGGTGCCGCTTTATTTTAAATGTTGGGCTTTCAACAAAAACTTAAGAGACACACAAAGAAATGGTAAAGTATGACCCATAGACGGGGGGAAAAGCAGTTAATAGAAAGTGTACCTGAAGAAGCACAGACATTGAACATATTAGACAAAGACTTTAAGTCAGCTATTATAATATGTTAAAAGAATTAAAGGAAACTATGTCTAAAGAATTAAAAGAAAGAATGAGGACAATGTCCCACTAAATAGAGAAAATAAAGAGATAAAAATTACTTTTTTTTTTGAGATGGAGTGTCGCTCTGTTGCCCAGGCTAGAGTGCAGTGGCACAATCTTGGCTCACTGCAAGCTCCACCTCCTGGGTTCACGCCATTCTCCTGCCTCAGCCTCCCAAGTAGCTGGGACTACAGGTGCTCACCACCACACCTGGCTAATTTTTTGTATTTTTTAGTAGAGACGGGGTTTCACCGTGTTAGCCAGGATGGTTTCGATCTCCTGACCTTGTGATCCACCCTCCTCGGCCTCCCAAAGTGCTGGGATTATAGGTGTGAGCCACCGTGCCTGGCCAAAAATTACTTTTTAAGAAAGAACCAAATAAGACTAAATTGTCTTCTCCAAAAATTTTTATGTTGAAGCCCTAACCTATATCATGACCGTATTTGGAGATGGGGTTTTAGGAAGTATTTAAAGTTAAATGAGGTCCTTAGGATGGGCTCCTAATTTGATAGAATTGATCTACTTATGAGAAGAGGAAGATCACTCACTATCTCTCACTCCCCTTCCCATTCCTCCATCCCCTTCTTCCTCCATGTGTACACAACGAAGAAAGACCATAGCACACAGAGAGAAGGTAACCGTCTGTAAGCCAGGAAGAAAACTCCCACCAGAACCTGATCATGCTGGCTGCAGAACTGTGAGAAAATACATTTATTTTGTTTAAGCCACCCTGTCTATGGTATTTTGTTAGGACAGCCCTGACTGACTACGACAGCACTCAACAGCAGAGTTGAATTGTCAAAAGAAAGGATCATAAAACTTGAAGTCAAATGAGATTATCCAGGCTAAGGCACAGAAAAAAACAATAGTAATGAAGAAAAATGAACAAAGTCTCAGACACCTATGGGATACCAGCAAGTGTACCAACAAACACATAATGGGAGCCTCAGACATAGAGAATAGAGGAGCAGAAATAATATTTGAAGAAATAATGACCAAAAACTTCCCAAATTTACTGAGAAGCATTAATCTGCACAACCAAGAAGTTCAATGACCTCCAAGTAGGATAAACTCAGAGATGCACACTACATTGTCAAAGTGGCAAAAAACAATGAGAGAATCTTGAAAGCAGCAAAAGAAGCAACTCATTACATATAAGGGATCCTCAATAAGATTAACAGCTGATTTCTCATTAGAAACAGTGGATGCCAGAAGGCATATTCAAAATGTTGAAAGAAAAAGACGCTCAACCAAGAATTTTTTAAATCACTCTCACTAAATTTGTCTAGCTTATTAATATTTTCGAAGAATTACTTTTTTTTTTTTTTTTTTGAGATGACGTCTCACTGTTGTCAGGCTGAAGTGCAGTAGTGTGACCTCGGCTCACTGCAACCTCCACCTCTTGGGTTCAAGTGATTCTCCTTCTGCAGCCTCCCAAGTAGCTGGGACTACAGGCGCCTGCCACCATGCCCAGCTAATGTTTGTATTTTTAGTAGAGACGGGGTTTCACCATGTTGGCAAGGATGGTCTAGATCTCTTGACCTCATGATCCTCCTGCCTCAGCATCCCAAAGTGCTAGGATTACAGGTGTGAGCCACTGCGCCCGGCCACAGCTACCTATTTTTAAAGAGATGGTGTCTCACTGTGTTACTCAGGCTGGCCTTCATCTCCTGGGTTCAAGTGATCCTCCCACCTGAGCCTCCCAAGTAGCTGGGATTACAGGCATATGCCACTATGCCCAGGTTCAGCCAAGAATTCCATACCCAGCAAAACTATCTTGCAAATGTGACAGAGAGGCCAGGTGCCGTGGCTCATGCCTGTAATCCCAGCATTTTGGGAGGCCAAGGTGGGCGGATCATGAGATCAGGAGTTCAAGACCAGCCTGGATAACATGGTGAAACTCCATCTCTACTAAAAATACAAAAATTAGCCAGGTGTGGTGGCTCATGCCTGTAGTCCCAGCTACTTAGGAGGCTAAGGCAGGAGAATCGCTTGAACCTGGAAGGCAGAGGTTGCAATGAGCTGAGATCATGCCATTGCACTCCAGCCTGGACAACAAGCGTGAAACTCCATCTCAAAAACAAAAACCAGAAAAAAGTGACAGATAAATGAAGACATTTCCAGATAAACAAAAACAAAAAAGAGAATTTGCTGTTAGCAGACCTGCCTTACAAAAAATATAGAAAAGAGTCCTTCATGCTAAAATGAAAGAATACCAGACAGTATATTGAATACATACACACACACACACACACAAACAAACAGATGTTCCTCAACTCAATATGGGGTTAGACCCCAATAAACCCATCATAAGTTTAATTATCATAAGTCAAAAATGCATTTAATACCCCAATAAACCCATTGCAAAGTCAAAAAATTGTCCATCAAACCATTGTATGTTGTCAACTGGCTGCCTCAAATCTATTTTGGGAATAGGAACTGGAAAGAAATTATACTCAGAGTTCTCTGTTTCATATTCTCTTCCATTTTCACCCTTTCCTCCTAAGCAGAAAATCAAGTGAGAAGCAACTTGAGAAGTTGGATTTTTTTCTTCTTTTAAAAATAAATAAAATGAATAACAAAAATAGTCAAAATTCACTACAGCAATTAAAATTGAGTATTTAAAATTTTCAAATAATCCAAAAGAAGGCAAGAAAGGGAAAACAGACTTACAAAAAAACAGAAAACAAATAGTAAAATGGTAGACCTAAGTCCAAACATATCAATAGCTGTATTACACGTCAATAATCTTTAAAAAAAAACAATTAAAAGATATATTATAGAAGGACTTTTTAAAAATCAAGAGCCAATTTCATGCTGTGTACAAGAAACTCACTTCAAATATAAGGGTATAAGCTGGGTCTGGTGGCTCACCCCTGTAATCCTACCACTTTGGGAGGCCAAGGCAGGCAGATTGAGCTGAGTTTGAGAACAGCCTGGGCAAAATGGCGAAAACCCATCTCTACAAAAAATACAAAAAATTAGCCAAGCATGGTGATATGTGCCTGTAGTCCCAGCTATCTGGGAGGCTGAGGCATGAGAATCACTTGAACCCTGAAGACAGAGATTGCAGCGAGCCACGATCATGCCATTGCACTCCAGCCTAGGAGACAGAGAGAGACTCTATCTCAAAAAACAAACAAACTATATATATATACACACACACACACACATACACGCGTGCACACACACACACATATACACATACATATATAATATTTATTTATATTATATATTATATATATGGGTATAGGTAGATAAAAGTTGGAAGGATATCAAATAATACAACATGCAAACACTGACCAAAAGAAAGCTAGGCTGGTCTTGGTGACTCAAACCTATAATCCCAGCACTTTGGGAGGTTGAGGCAGGCGGATCACCTAAGGTCAGGAGTTCAAGACCAGCCTGGCTAACATGGTGAAACCCCCATCTCTACTAAAAATACAAAAATTAGCCAGGCGTGGTGGCAGCTGCCTGTTATCCCAGCTACTCGAGAGGCTGAGGCAGGAAAATCACTTGAACCTGGGAGGCAGAGGTTGCAGTGAGCCAAGATCGTGCCACTGCACCCTAGTCTGGGTGACAGAGCAAGACATGGCTTCAAAAAAAAAAAAAAAAGAAAGCTGACATGGTTATAATAATATTAATCAAAGTAGACTTCAGAGTGAGAAAAATTACCAGACATTAAAGAGAGGCATTGTATAATGATAAAAGTAAAATCATCAAGAAGGCATAACAATCCTAAATATGTATGCACATAACAATAGAGCTTCAAAATAAATGAAGCAGTCTGGGTGTGGTGGCTCACACCTATAATCCCAGAACTTTGTGAGGCCAAGGCAGGCGGATCGCTTGAGCTCAGGAGTTCAAGACCAGCCTGAGCAATATGGTGAAACCCTGGCTGAAGGGGTGGCCTGCCCCTCCACACCTGTAGGTGTTTCTCGTTAGGTGGAACGAGAGACTTGAGAAAAGAAATGAGACACAGAGACAAAATATAGAGAAAGAAAAAGTGGGCCCAGGGGACCGGCGCTCAGCATACCAAGGACCCACGCCGGCACCGGTCTCTGAGTTCCCTCAGTATTTATTGATAATTATCTTTACCATCTTAAAGAAAAGGAAGTGGCAGGATAATAGGATCATTGTAGGGAGAAAGTCAGC
>NW_012103142.1:4691840-4697877 GCF_000951045.1 Mandrillus leucophaeus | reverse complement strand
GAGATGTTCCATTGCCCAGGGATGGGCAGGAGACAGATGCTTTTCTCTATCTCAACTGCCAACAACCGCCAAGAGGCCTTCTTTTCTCTTGTACTAGTCCTCCTCAGCACAGACCCTTCACGGGTGACAGGCTAGGGGACGATCAGGTCTTTCCCTTCCCACGAGGCCATATTTCAGACCATCACATGGGGGAGAAACCTTGGACAATACAATACCTAGCTTTCCTAGGCAGAGGTCCCTGTGACCTTTGGCAATGTGCGTATCCCTAGGTACTTGAGATTAAGAGAATGGTGATGACTTTAACCAGCAAGCTGCCTTCAGGCACTTGTTTAAAAAGCACACCCTGCACAGCTCAAAATCCTTTAAACCTTGAGTTACCATAGCACATGTCTCTTGCAAGGACAAGGTTGGGGGTAGGGTCACAGATTAACAGCATCTCAAATACAGAACAAAATGGAGTCTCTTATGTCTACTTCTTTCTATATAGACACAGTAACAGGCTGATCTTTCTTTTCCCCATACCTGTCTCTACAAAAGCTGGATGTGGTGGCATGTGTCCGTATTCCCAGCTACTTGGGAGGCTGAGATGGGAAGATCACTTGAGCCTGGGAAGTCAAGGATGCAGTGAGCCAAGATTGTGCCACTGCACTCCAGTCTGGGCAACAGAGCAGGACACTGTCTCAAAAATAAATAAATAAATACATAAATAAATAAAATTAATGAAGCAAAGACTGATAGAAATGAAAGGAAAAATTAACAATGTCTTAATTTAATTTAATTTGGGAGAGCTAAATAGTTAAACATGAGGCCAAAGTACATAAGAAAGCGGCAGCCTTTTATTGCAAATATGCACACTCTCTCGGGCCAGGTTGTCCGGTCCTCAGGTATGGGGCCAGGGAAGTCGCGCCAGCGCTCTAGGTGAGGTTCTCCGGTCCACAAGTAGGAGGGGCCGAAGAAGTCACGCCGGGTCCTGCCAGCGGCGGACTTTTATGCATTGGTACTGGAAGGGGGAGGGCAGCGGGCGGGATAGCGGCGTGATAGGGGCGTCTCCATAGGCGTGGCCAGGTAAGTTTTGATCTCTTTGGATTGAGGTCACCTGGCACATGCTCAGTTGTCCTGCACTTTCCCAGGTGCGGGAAAGTTGGTGATGAAGAACCTGGAAGCAATCGGGACTGTGCCATCTTGTTCACCTTCCTCCATTTTGGTCCCTTCTCCCTCACCCAAACAACCAACTCCACAAATATTGTTGGAGAGTTCAATATTCATCTCTCAGTACTCAGTGGAATATTAGAGATAAATCAGCAAGGATTTATAAAAACTGAACAAAATCATCAACCAGCTGGATCTAATTGAGATTTATAGAACAATCCATCCAATAACAGCCACAGAATACACATTCTTTTCAAGTATGTGTGTGTACCGAGATAGACCATATCCTGATTCATAAAACAAATGTGAATAGATTTACAAGAACTGAAATCATACAAAGTAAGTTATCTGACTATAATGGCATTAAAGGAGAAATTAATGACACAAAGATAATGAAAAAATCTTCAAATACTTGGAAATTAAGTGATTTAATTTCATAGTTAACTTAAATAGTTATTCAAAATACTTCATAGGTCATAAAGATATCTCAAGAAAAATCAGAAAATTAGAAAATGTTTTGGTCTAGGTGCGGTGGCTCACACCTGTAATTCCAGCACTTTGGGAGGCTGAGGTGGGCGGATCACCTGAGGTCAGGAGTTTGAGACCAGCCTGGCCAACATGAAGAAACCCTGTCTCTAATAAAAATACAAAAATTAGCTGGGCATGGTGGCACATGCCTGTAGTCCCAGCTACTCAGGAGGCTGAGGCATGAGAATCACTTGAACCTGGGAGGCGGAGGTTGCAGTGAGCTGCGATCATGTCATTATTCCCGCCTGGGCAACAAAGTGAGACTCCTTCTTAAAAAAAGAAGAAAGTTTTTGAAAAAAATGAAGGCCGGGCGTGGTGGCTCAAGCCTGTAATCCCAGCACTTTGGGAGGCCGAGACGGGCGGATCACGAGGTCAGGAGATCGAGACCAGCCCGGCTAACATGGTGAAACCCCGTCTCTACTAAAAAAATACAAAAAACTAGCCAGGCGAGGTGGCAGGCGCCTGTAGTCCCAGCTACTCGGGAGGCTGAGGCAGGAGAATGGCGTAGGCCCAGGAGGCGGAGCTTGCAGTGAGCTGAGATCCGGCCACTGCACTCCAGCCTGGGCGACAGAGCGAGACTCCGTCTCAAAAAAAAAAAAAAAGGAAGAAAAAGAAAAAGAAAAAAATGAAAATAAAAAAACAACATATCAAAATTTGCAGGATGCAGCTAAATAATGCTTAGAGGGAAATTTTATAGTATTTAATTGTATTAAAGAAAAGAAGAGCCAGGCATGGTGGCTCATGCCTGTAATTCCAGCACTTTGGGAAGCTGAGGCAGGTGGATCACCTGAGATCAGGAGTTTGAGACCAGCCTGGCCAGCATGGTGAAATTCCATCTCTATTAAAAATACAAAAATTAGCTGGGTGGGTAATCTCCCCATCAGCTCCCCAGCTAATGGGGAGACTGAGGCAGGAGAACTGATTGAATCTGGGAGGTGGAGGTTGCAGTGAGCCGAGATCGTGCCACTGCACTCCAGCCTGGGCGACAGAGCAAGATTCCATCTCAAAAAAAAAAAAAATTAATTAAGAAAAGAAGAAAGGTCCCAATTCAACAATCAAAGTGTCTACCTTTAGAAATTAGAAAAACAAGAGCTAACAAACCCAAAGCAAGGAGAGGAAGGAAATAACAAAAAGATAAAGATAAATTAATAAAATTCAAAACGGTAAAATGAGGGAAAAATAAACCAAAAATCTGGTTATTTGAAAAGATTAATAAGATTAATAAACTTCTTGTCAGACTGACAGAGGAGAATAAAAGAGGATACATATTGCCCGTATCAGGAATGAAAGAGGGGAATATCTCTACAGACATTACAGTCATTAGCAAGTTTGGCCGGGTGTGGTGGCTCATGCCTGTAATCCCAGAACTTTGGGAGGCCAAGGCGGGCAGATCACCTGAGGTCGGGAGTTCAAGACCAACCTGACTAACATGGAGAAACCCCATTGTACTAAAAATACAGAATTAGCTGGGTGTGGTGGTGCATGCCAGTAATCCCAGCTACTCGGGAGGCTGAGGCAGGAAAATCGCTTGAACCCAGGAGGCGGAGGTTGCGGTGAGCTGGGATCGTGCCACTGCACTCCAGCCTGGGCAACAAAAGCAAAACTCAAAGTAAAAAAAAGAAAATTAATGAGGAATACTGTGAACGTTTTTACACACATAAGTGGACCCATTGATAAGGGCCAACTTCTTAAAAACTGCAAACTACTAAAACTCATCCGAGAAGAAATAGATAACTTGAACAATCCTATATCTATTAAAGAAATTGAATTCATAATTTTTAATACTATCTTCAAAAACTGAGGTCCAGACAGCTTTGCTGGTGGAGTCCACCATACATATAAAGAAGAAATAATACCAATTCTACACAATCTCTTCCAGAAAATAAATTAAGAAGGAACACTGTGGCCAGGCATGGTGGCTCATGCCTATAATTACAGCACTTTGGGAGGCTGAGGTAGGCGAATCACGAGGTCAGGAGTTCGAGGACAGCCTGGCCAACATAGTGTAACCCGATCTCTGCTAAAAATACAAAAATTAGCCAGGCATGGTGGCATGTGCCTGTAGTCCCAGCTATTTGGGAGGCTGAGGCAGGAGAATTGCTTGAACCTTGAACCCGGGAGGTGGAGGTTGCACTGAGCCAAGAGAGCGCACCACTGCACTCTAGCCTAGGCAACAGAGTGAGACTTCGCCTCAAAAATAAAAAGAAAGAAAGAAAGAAACATTTTCCAACATCTCTTATGAGGCTCAGCATCACCTTGATACAAAAAGCAGATAAAGACAGTAGAGTGAAAGAAAATCACAGACCAATATCCTTCATGAATAAAAAACAAATATCCTAAACAAAATACTAACAAATCAAACCCAGCAATATATAAAAATAATTATACACGATGGCCCACTTGCAAGACTGGTTAAATATTCAAAGATCAATCCATATAATCTATCATATTAACATACTTAAGTATCAAAACTTCATATTAATTGCTGCAGAAAAAGCACTTGACAAAATTCAACATCCACTAATTATTAAAAATTAGTAATAAAAGGGAACTTTTATAACCTGATACTGAAAGGTGTATGTGTATATTCATATTGGAGTGCATATATGTATATAGAGCTAACATCCTATTCAAATCCTCATGGATGTCCTAGACAGTGAAACAAAGGCAGGGGAAAAGGATATACAATTGGCAAGGAAAAAAGAGAAGTGCCCTGTTCAACACATTACATGATGAATTCACAGAAAAATGACAAAGAATCTACCAAAAAATCTCCTAGAATTAATGAGTGAGTTTTCAAAGTTTGCAGAATCCAAAGTCAATAGATAAAGATAAATATTTCTATACGCGGCTGGGCGCGGTGGCTCACGCCTGTAATCCCAGCACTTTGGGAGACCGAGGCGGGCGGCTCACCTGAGGTCAGGAGCTTGAGACCAGCCTGGCCAACACGGTGAAAGCCTATCTCTACTAAAAATACAAAAATTTGCCGGGCATGGTGACGCACACCTGTAACCCCAGCTACTCAGAAGGGTGAGAAAGGAGAATCGCTTGAACCCAGGAGTCAGAGATTACAGTGAGCCAAGATGGCCCCACTGCACTCCAGCCTGGATGACATAGCAAGACTACATCTCAAAAAATAATATATATGTATATTATATATTATATATATTTATTTTATATATTTATATATTTTAAATATACTTATATAATATATATGTTTCTATATGCTTGCAATTAACAATTGGAAATTAAACAAAATTTTAAATGATTTATAATAGCTTAAAGAAAATGAAATATTCTAACAGAACTTGTGCAGGATATGTCTGCTAAACAATATAAAATACCAATGAACTAAATCAAGGAAGACCTATAGAGAGAGATATAAAACATTCATGGATTAAAAGACTCAATATAGTTAAGATGTCAATTATCTCTAAGTGATCTATTGATTTAGTACAACTCTAGTAAAAATTCCAGCTGGAATTTTGGTAGAAATAGATACACGGATTTTAAAATTTATGTGGAAGGGCAAAGGAACGTGGATAGCCAGCAACAATTTTGAAAAAGAAGAATAAAGTTGGAGGATTCATACTACCCAATTTTAAGACTTGCTATAAAGCTACAGTAATCAAGGCAGTGTAGTGCTATAGAGTAATAGAAACACAATCAGTAGGACAGAGAACAGAGTTCAGAAATTGGCCACAAAAATACTGCCAGTTGCTTTTCCCACCCTGAGACACAAAAATACAAACCAATTGCTTTTTAAAAAACTTTTTACCAAAAATGGGTACATTTCTAATCAAACTAATTGCTTTTTGACAAAAGAGCAAAGGAATAGAATATTATTCAGCTGTAAAAAGAATGAAAGCCTCTCATTTGCAGTAACATGGATGAAACTGGAGGCCACTGTTCCAGGTTACTCTTTTTTTTTTTTTTTTTTGAGATGCAGTCTCGCTCTGTTGCCCAGGCTGGAGTCTGGAGGGCAGTGGCGCGATCTCAGCTCACTGCAACCTCGGCCTCCCAAAGTTCTGGGATTACAGGCGTGAGCCACTGCTCCCTGTCACAAATAGAAGTCTTATACATTACATAGGAATACAGAATGGTGCTGGCAGTCTGGCTAACAGTTTGGCAGTTTTTTATAATAAAACTTAAACACAGGCTTACGAAATGACCCAGCAGTTCCACTGAATTGTTTAATAGCTAGAATCTTATGCTCACAGAACAACCACAAACAAAAGTTTTTAGCAGCTCTTTTCATAATTGTCAAAATCTGGAAACCAAATGTTGTTCAACAGGAGAATAAATAAACTGTATATAACTATACAATGGAATACTATGCAAGCAATAAAAATGAACAAAC
>NW_012103142.1:4690888-4691790 GCF_000951045.1 Mandrillus leucophaeus | reverse complement strand
AATCACAGACCAATATCCTTCATGAATAAAAAACAAATATCCTAAACAAAATACTAACAAATCAAACCCAGCAATATATAAAAATAATTATACACGATGGCCCACTTGCAAGACTGGTTAAATATTCAAAGATCAATCCATATAATCTATCATATTAACATACTTAAGTATCAAAACTTCATATTAATTGCTGCAGAAAAAGCACTTGACAAAATTCAACATCCACTAATTATTAAAAATTAGTAATAAAAGGGAACTTTTATAACCTGATACTGAAAGGTGTATGTGTATATTCATATTGGAGTGCATATATGTATATAGAGCTAACATCCTATTCAAATCCTCATGGATGTCCTAGACAGTGAAACAAAGGCAGGGGAAAAGGATATACAATTGGCAAGGAAAAAAGAGAAGTGCCCTGTTCAACACATTACATGATGAATTCACAGAAAAATGACAAAGAATCTACCAAAAAATCTCCTAGAATTAATGAGTGAGTTTTCAAAGTTTGCAGAATCCAAAGTCAATAGATAAAGATAAATATTTCTATACGCGGCTGGGCGCGGTGGCTCACGCCTGTAATCCCAGCACTTTGGGAGACCGAGGCGGGCGGCTCACCTGAGGTCAGGAGCTTGAGACCAGCCTGGCCAACACGGTGAAAGCCTATCTCTACTAAAAATACAAAAATTTGCCGGGCATGGTGACGCACACCTGTAACCCCAGCTACTCAGAAGGGTGAGAAAGGAGAATCGCTTGAACCCAGGAGTCAGAGATTACAGTGAGCCAAGATGGCCCCACTGCACTCCAGCCTGGATGACATAGCAAGACTACATCTCAAAAAATAATATATATGTATATTATATACTGAGGTCAGAAGTTCGAGACCAGCCTGGTCAATATGG
>NW_012103142.1:4678746-4686414 GCF_000951045.1 Mandrillus leucophaeus | reverse complement strand
TAAACTGTATATAACTATACAATGGAATACTATGCAAGCAATAAAAATGAACAAACTGTTGACATAAGCAATGACGTGAAAGAGTTTAAAATGCTGACTGGAAGAAGCCAGGTTCCAATTGTTATATACCGTATGATCCTATCTACATGACCCTTTGGAGAAAGCAAAACTACAGGACAAAGAATACGTCAGTGGTTGCTAGGGGTTAGAGATGCGGAGGAGGGGAGTTTGACCACAAAACAAAGGGGAATCTATGAGGGATTTTTTAGGGTGATGAAACTGTTTTATATCTTGATTGTGGTGGTGGTTACACAGTTCTACATATGTATTAAAACTTATAGAACTGTTTACCAAAAAGCCAATTTAATTGTATTCTATTAGTTATCAAGAAAATGCAAATTAAAACCACCACAATGAAATACCACTTCCCACTCACTTGAATAGCTAAAATTAAACATACAGACAAAACCAAATGCTGACAGGGTATGGAGCAACCATAATTCTCACACATTACTGTGGGAGTGTAAAATGGCACAACTATTTTGGAAATCAGTGTGGCAGTTTCTCCTGAAGTTAAATATACACCTACTCTATGACCCAGCAATTTCACCTCTAGGTATTTACAATAGAATGAAAACACACAAAAAGGCTTGCACATGAATATTCACAGCAGTTTTATTCATAATCACCTCAAAAATAAAACACTATGCAAAAACACCATGCACAGAAGAGTATATATGCTATGATTTTATTTATATGAAGTTCAAGAAGAGTCAGAACAAATCTGTGGTGATATTTGAGCAGTAGTTGGCTCTGGGACAGAGGAATTAACTGAAAAGAAGTATGAGGGAACTTGGTGGGCTGCTGGAAATATTTTATACTTTTGATTGATGTGGTGGTTACACAGCTACATACATTGCCAACACTTATGGAACTGTTCACTTAAGATCTGTGAATTTGGGCGCAGTGGCTCACACCTGTAACCCCAGCACTTTGGGAGGCCGAGGCAGGTGGATCACGACGTCAGAAGTTCGAGACCAGCCTGGTCAATATGGTGAAACCTCCTCTCTACTAAAAATACAAAAATTAGCCCAGTGTGGTGGCACATGCCTGTAGTCCCAGTTACTCAGGAGGCTGAAGCAGAAGAATTGCTTGAACCCGGGAGGCGGAGGTTGCAGTGAGCCAAGATCATGCCACTGTACTCCAGCCTGGGCGACAAAGTGAGACTCCATCTCAAAACAAACAAACAAACAAACAAAAACTGTGACTTCACAGTATGTAAAATTTAACTCAATAAAAACACTTAACATCTGTATGTGTGTATGTATGTATGTATGGTAAAATTTATAAAGGAAAGAGCTTTAATCAACTCAGTTCCACGTTGCTGTGGAGGCCTCAGGGAACTTACAATCATGGCAGAAGGCAAAGGAGAAGCAGGCACCTTCTTCACAGGGTCACAAAACAGAGTGAGTACAAGCAAGGGAAACACCAGATGCTTAGAAAACCATCAGATCTCACGAGACTCGTTCATTTATCACGAGAACAGCATGGAGGAAACTGCTCCCATGATTCAATCACTTCTACCTGGTCTGGCCCTTGACATAAGGGGATTATGGGGATCATTATATGATTCAAAGTGAAATTTGAATAGAGACACAGAGCCAAACCATATCAGTATGTATGTGAGAAGGCTGTTACTTAGCTTAAATAAGAAAATTTAAATTGTAAGATGATGTTTGACAATGAATGTTTTGTTACACATTAAATCAATCTTCAATGGTCATAAGTGTTGCAAAATCCCCATTTGTGGATTCAAAAACTATTGTTGCAAACAGAATGAAAGTTTCTGGACCTTGTTAAAAATCAAGGCAAAAATAATCCTTTATTAAGGAATTCAGTAATTTTTCAAGGATTTTTAAGTTAAACTTCAACTGTATTTTTTATCCTAAGGTATTAAATTAATTCATCTTCAGTTAGGTCAACATCTTAACATCTTTGATTCAGTTTGTGTAAGAAATAAATAGATTGCATGTCTCTGGGTCAACTTAGAAGCCATCAAGATAGATATAGCCTTTGGAAGATTTCTGAAGTGCTCAAGAAATTTACAGATTTCTCTTTTCAAAGAAAACGACAGAGAATTGTGTGTTACAACTCCATCTTAGAACAGCATATCCTCCAGCTTCTTTCTTATTGGCCACTTAGCCAAGAATATTTTTAATTTTTTCAGTAGCATCTATAACGTTGATTTCATAACATTGAACTGAAGGTTCAACTCATTCATATGGTTTAAAGTATCTGCCAAGTAAGCCAACACATTGATAAAATTCCTTTTCTCATAATGTCCCAAGAGTGGGTTTTCTTTTCTTTTGCTCCTGTTTTATTTCAGTTAAAGTAAAACTTCAGTCCTTAGTTTGAAAAAGTGCTTCAAGGCATATTCTCATAAGGGCAGCAAACTTCTGTGTGGAGAGAAGCAATTCATATTTTGCTCTCACCTCTTAATGGAAAATTTTTAACGTGTTTGACTCAGTGACCTGCCTCTGATAAAGTCAATGACGTTTATGGCTGTTGACACACCTTATTTTTCAGGATTGTTGAAGGAATCTTTCTTGTCAGTACATGTCTCTGTAAAAAAAAAAAAAAAGATGATGTCTATGTGAAGAGTTTGCTTTCTCATTAAAGTAGGAAAACTAGATGCAATATCAGGCATTGCAGGAGCTCCATCTGTGCAGAGCATGAAAGTCTTCGTTCCAAAGTTTTATTTGGCAAAAGATCCTTTCACCATTTCCAAAATGAACAGGTTTTGTAGTTTCCAAAAGGACTCACAAAACAAGAATTCTCTTTGATGGTATCAGCATGCATACTGCATACAGAAACAAAAAGAGGGAGCTGGCTACATTGACAGAGGTCTGCCAGGACACATGTCTTACTTAGATGCCCTTTCCAGCTGGGCAGATGTGATACACTCTTTCCATTTTTCTGATGTCATACTTCAATTCACATTAATTGTTATAGACACACACACCACTCTGCCCTTTGTGTCCCATAACGTTCAATAATAGAAGTTAAAAAATATAACATATGATTTTCATCATTTGTCATTTTCTGTGGCATTTCATTTTAAATTGGGTTTGTAAAAAATATGCAAAGTAGGCCAGGCGTGCTGGCTCATGCCTGTAATCCTGGCATTTTGGGAGGCCAAGGAGGGCGGATTGCTTGAACTCAGGAGTTTGAGACCAGCCTGGGCAACATGGTGAAGCCCCGTCTCTATCAAAATTTCAAAAAATTAGCCAGGGGCCAGGCGCGGTGGCTCATGCCTGTAATCCTAGCACTTTGGGAGGCCAAGGCGGGTGGATCACCTGAGGTCAGGAGTTCAAGACCAGCCTCGTCAACATAGTGAAACCCCATCTCTACTAAAAATACAAAAATTAGCTGGGCATGGTGGCATATGCCTGTCATCTCAGCTACTTGAGAGGCTCAGGGAGGATAATCGCTTGAACGCGGAAAGTGGTGGTTGCAGTAAGCCAAGATTGTGCCACTGCACTCCAGACTGGACAACAGAGTGAGACTCTGTCTCAAAAAAAAAAAAAAAAAAAAAATTAGCCAGGCTTGGTGGCATGTGCTTGTGGTCCCAACTACTAGGGAGGCTGAGGCCAAAGGATCACTTGAACCTAGGAGACAGAGGTTGCAGTGAGCCAAGATCATACCACTGCACTCCAGCCTGGGCAACAGAATTAGACTCTGTGAAAGAAAAGAAAAGAGGAAGAGAAAGAGAGAAAGAGAAACAGAAAGAGAAAGAGAACAGAAAGAGAAAGAGAAAGAGAAAGAAAAGAGAAAGAGAGAAAGAGAAAAGAACAGAAGAGAAGACGAGAAGAGAAGAGAAAAAGAGAGGGTGGGCAGGCAAGCAAACTAAAATAAAAATTTTGATCCAATTTACTTGTTTTAACTTTTTTATTTTGAAATAATTCCAGACTTACAGAAAATTTGCAAGAATAATACAAGGAATTTCCATTATACCCTTGACTTAGATTCTCCAGTTGCTAACATTTTACCACATTTACTCTCATGTTCTCTCATATACATCTCTTTATGTATACATGGTTTTCTGTATTATTATTTTACATACACGCATACTTATCTCTTTATATAAGTAAATATTGTTTTTGTGAACCATTGAAAGTAAATTGCAGGCATAATGCCTCATTATCCCTAAATGCTTCAGCGTCCATGTCATAGAAACAAGGATAGTCTGTTACTTAACTACAGTATAATTATAAAAATCAGGAGGTTAACACTGATATGACACTTGAGTCTATATTCATATTTCACCAGTCGTCCCATGGTGTCCTTTGTAGTAAACAAGAAATTTTTTTTTTTTTGAGACAGAGTTTGGCTCTTGTTGCCCAGGCTGGAGTGCAGTGGCATGACTCAGCTCACTGCAACCTCCGCCTCCCAGGTTCAAATGATTCTCCTGCTTCAGCCTCCCGAGTAGCTGGGATTACAGGAGCAAGCCACCACGCCTGGCTAAGTTTGTATTTTTAGTATAGATGGGGTTTCACCATGTTGGCCAGGCTGGTCTGGAACTCCATGACTCAGCTCACTGTAACCTCCGCCTCCCAGGTTCAAATGATTCTCCTGCTTCAGCCTCCCGAGTAGCTGGGATTACAAGAGCAAGCCACCACGCCTGGCTAAGTTTGTATTTTTAGTATAGATGGGGTTTCACCATGTTGGCCAGGCTGGTCTGGAACTCCCGACCTCAAGTGATCCGCCCGCCTCAGCCTCCCAAAGAGCTGAGATTACAGGTGTGAGCCACTGTGCCCAGCCGTAAATAAGATTTTTTTTTTCCCAAGGACCGTTTCAGGATTATATATCAAATTATATGTAATGCCTCTTTAGTCCCCTTTAATCTGGAACAGTCCCTAAATTTATCTTTGTCTTTCATAATTTTGACATTTTAAAAAAGTTATCTAGTCAAAAGTCTCCACCAGGTGCAGTGGTTCATGCCTGTAATCCCAACACTGAGAGGCTGAGGTGGGAAGATTGCTTGAGCCCAGGAGTCTGAGACCAGCCTAGGCAACATGGCAAGCAAGACTCCATCTCCACAAAAGAAAATAAAAAATTACCCAGGCATGGTGGCATGTGCCTGTAATCCCAGGTACTTGGGATGAGGCAGAAGGGTCGCTTGAGCCTGGGAGGCGGAGGCTGCAGTGAGCCTTGATTGCGCCACTACACTCCACCCTGGGTGACAGAGCAAGACCCTGTCACAACAACAACAACAACAATAAAAGGAAAGTCTCTCAATTGTATTTGTCTGAGTTTCCTCATGATTAAGTTGGAGTCATGCACTTTTGGCAATAATACATTGAAATGATAGTGTCCCTTCCATCAGGAAGGACATGATGTCAGTTTGCACCATTACTAGTGAAGTTAACTTTGATCACCTTGGCTAGGCGCAGTGGCTCACGCCTGTAATCCCAGCACTTTGGGAAGCCTAGGTGGGCGGATCATCTGAGATCAGGTGTGCGAGACCAGCTTGGCCGACACGGTGAAACCTCGTCTCTACTGAAAATACAAAAAAATTAGCCAGGCATGGTGGCTTGCACCTGTAATCCCAGCTACTTGGGAGGCTGAGGCATGAGAATCGCTTGAACCTGGGAGGCAGAGGATGCAGTGAGCCGAGATCGCACCACTGCACTCCAGCCTGGGTGACAGAACAAGACTCTATCTTAAAAAACAACAACAACAGGCCGGGCGCAGTGGCTCAAGCCTGTAATCCCAGCACTTTGGGAGGCCGAGACGGGCGGATCACGAGGTCAGGAGATCGAGACCATCCTGGCTGACACGGTGAAACCCCGTCTCTACTAAAAAATACAAAAAAGAAAAAAAACTAGCCAGGTGAGTTGGCGGGCACCTGTAGTCCCAGCTACTAGGGAGGCTGAGGCAGGAGAATGGCGTGAACCCGGGAGGCGGAGCTTGCAGTGAGCTGAGATCCGGCCACTGCACTCCAGCCTGGGCGACAGAGCGAGACTCCGTCTCAAAAACAACAACAACAACAACAACAACAATAATCCTGCACTCATATGTTTATCACAGCACTATTTACAACAGCAAAGTTATGGAATCAACCTGAGTGTCCAACAGTGGATGATTGGATCAGGAAAATGTGGTATATACACACAATGGAATACTACTTAGTCATAAAAAATATCAAATCCTGTCTTTTGTAGCAACATGGATGGAACTGGAGGCCCTTATCTTAAGTGAAACAACTCAGAAGCAGAAAGTCAAATATTGCATGTTCTCACTTATAAGTGGAAGCTAAATAGTATGTGTACGTGGACATAGAGTGTGAAGGGACAGGCATTTAAGACTTGGAAGGGTAGGGAGCAGAAGGGGGATGGTGATGAGAAATTACCTAATGAGTACAAGGTACATTATTTGGGTGATGGATACTAAAAGTCAAGCCTTCACCACTAGGCAATGCATCGTATAACAAAACTGCACTTGTGCCCCTTAAATTTATACAAGAGAAATTAGTTTAGGTGCTGTGCTGGGGGCCAAAAAGGACAAATATAGGTGAGATAGTTGCAGGAAAAGGGCAGAAATCAAAGAAGATTTTTGCAACATTTCATGACAATGTGAGGCGGGAAGTTAAAGAAAAATAAAATTAAAAAGAAAGAGAAATAAGCTTTCCTGTATTAGGCTGACCTGACCCAGAGGCAGCAACAAGCACAGGCCAGACCGAGGAAAAGTCTTAATAATATTATCTGATGTGCTCTGGAACTCTCCCAGCACTCCCTCAACATAGGGAGAAGAAAAACAAATTTTCTTTTGTTTTGTGGTATGAGTTTATAGATTCTTGTTCTCTGTAACTAGTAACTTCAAGTATCCTGTTTTATCTAATAAGTACAATGAAGGTCATGAGAAGCCGGAGCAGGCCTGAACTACAGCTGCCTGGGCACCGTAGTGAAGGTTATGAGATAAATCAGTGCGAGGCTCTTTAGCACAAAACCTAGATAACAGACATCTGGGTTGCATAGCAATGGTCACGTGCAATCCTCAGTTATGAACCTGTTACAATTTAATTAACTGTCTTTGTCCTGCCCCTGTATCCTTCTTTTATGCCACTGTAAGCTTGCCCACTCCCTTTTGTGAAGTGTGTATAAAAGTCAAGTGCTGTCTTTGTTCTGCACCCAGTCTTTGGACGTTAAGTCTGCTGGGTCTGATCTCACTCAATAATAAAGATATCCTCCTGTATACACTCCAAGGTCTCTCTCTGGTCCTCCTAATTCCACAACAAATGCATAATTTGTTCCTGCTGTTGCAGCTGAAAATTAAAGAGAAAAGAGAGTGGGAAATTAAGAGATACAAGAAGAATACATTATTGAAAATGAAGAGTTCCTATGGACATTTTGTTTAATACTTATTCTTATTTTTAATATCTATAAGACAAAGATAGCCACAAGAGCAGTATATTGATGTATATACATACATATGTATGTGTCCACACACACACACACACACACACACACACACACACAGTTCTTCCTCACATCTAGATGTGTATAAGAGACAGCCACTTAAAAAAAAAAAAAAAAAAGAGTTCCTCATCTAAAGTGCTGGTAACAATGCTCAACCAAAGTTATTGTGCTGCTACTAGCTAACATGATT
>NW_012103142.1:4674603-4675816 GCF_000951045.1 Mandrillus leucophaeus | reverse complement strand
GAAGGAAGGAAGGAAGGAAGGAAGGGATAATGAGGGAAGGAGGGAGGGAGGGAGGGAGGAAGGAAGATCCATTATATGGAATGAGCTCACACAATTATGGAGGCTGACAAATCCGAAGATCTTCAGTCAGCAAACTAGAGACCAGGAGAACTGACGGTGTATGTAGATCTAGTCCAAAGACCTGAGGCTTGAGACCCAGACAGAACTGATGTTTCAGTTCAAGTCAAAAGGCAGGAAAAAAACTGATGTCCCAGCTCAAGGCAGTCCGGCAGGAAGCAATTCTGTCTCACTTTCCAGAGGGCCAGCCATTTGGTTCTGCTCAGGCCTTCAGCTGTGGATGGGGCCCATTCACATTAGGGAGGGCAATCTGCTTTATTCGGTATAGATTCAAATATTAGTCCTATCCAGAAATACCCTCACATACCTAGAATAATGTTTGACCAAATGCCTGGACACTCCATGGCCCAATCATGTCTACACAGAAAGTTAATTATCACATTTGCCCTCTCAGCTATATCACCATTTTTATCTCCTACCTCTTGCCTCCTACCCTTTATCGGTTTCTGCAAGCTGCTCCCTTGAATATCTGTTATCCTCAATGTTCTGTCTTGGGTAGTTTTTCCCTTGCCCACTCTCCCTAGGGATTTCACCCTCTCTCAGGACCGCAATGACCATCTATACATTTGTATGACCAGGCCAGCTCTCACCTCTGCACTCTCAACTCTTTTGAGAAGCCACAGAATCCTTATGATTGACACCTTCTTCTCTGCCCAAGGGCAGCAGCTGCTTTATGTCCTGATATGGGCAGTGATTTCATACGTTCACTTATTGGGGCATTTCTTTTTGTCAGTGTCAACCACAAGGGTTACTTGAGTACATTTTACATGTGAATTTTCCCACAACTGTGAGAGGAAGGTATTGAAGCAACAGCTCTCCTGCCCCAGCACTTATGCTCTCCCAGTTAGTGGATACTTATCTTGACAACCAATTACGTGGATGCTGGAATGGGTGTGGGTGTAATAGCATATGGCACACTTAACAACATGTGACGATTTTCTTTTGGGCATTGTGAAAGAGTAAATTCTCAAATCTACACAACCTAGGACAGTTTTAATCATTTCCAGCCATGGCTATGAAAGTTGATGTCCAGAAGACTATGAGGAAAAATCTAAATTTGTGCGAATAGCAGAGGGGAGCATACAAGTCAGCATAC
>NW_012103142.1:4670637-4671888 GCF_000951045.1 Mandrillus leucophaeus | reverse complement strand
CACACACACACACACACACACACACACACACAGTTGGTCCTCCATATCCATGGGTTCTGCATCCACAGATGCAACTGAGTGAGGAACAAAAATATTCAGAAAAAAAATTCTACAAAGTTCCAAAAAGTAAAACTTGAATATGCCATGTGCCAAGTACGATGTTGAATCCACACAAACGAAGTGATGTGTAGGCCTTGTTTAGGTATTATAAGTACTCTAGAGATTATTTAAAGTGTATAGGAGGATGTGCATAGGTCATATACAAACAGTATGTCACTTTATATCACGGACTTTGAGCATCTGTGGGTTCTGGAACCCATGGGGAGTCCTGAAACCAGCAATCCCCCACAGATACCAAAATATGACTCTGTGTGTGTGTGTGTGTGTGTGTGTGTGTGTGTGTGTGTGTTTACACTGTTCTTTGATCCTGCAGGAAGCTTCCCCAGACCCTGGACCTCGACCTGGATAAGTACTTTCTACTTATCAACTCCCTCCTGTTTTCATTTTCCACCTTAACCAGCCCTGAATCCAAGTTCCATCACTTCATTAACCTCTATTCATCTCCATAGTACCCCATTACCAAAATCCCAACCCTGGGTCCATCCAGCTGCCTTTTCTCCAGATGTAGGGTCTGCCAGGGAAAAACCACACAAAAGTGCCTACTGGTGTCATAGACACCCATGGCCCCCTCATCACCATGCCCCCACACAGCCCAGCAATCCTTCTGTTTCCCTAGTGAGCACTCCCCTGTTCTCTGCAGTAGCTATTTTAGACCGTCTCCTCCTTCTTCCAACCTTCCATCCAAACACCTCTCTCCCTTCACACTTGTCAGAAGATCCCTTTTCAACAGCACAGCATAAATAGAAACCATCAGTAAGAAAATTCCTCAACTTCCCTCTTCCATATTTTCAGACTTTTCTCTCCATCTCTATTCTATTTTTTTCTCTTCTCCTCCTGAAATATAGTAAGTGCTTATTTTTCACTCATTCTCTAATGCAGGGAAAATGGTTGTTTTGCCTCTACTATGCCACTAAAACTGCTCTTCCAACAGCCTCCTGGTTTCTAAACCTGTTGCTATGTTTTTAAGATCTTATCTTACTTGACCAAACAGCAACCTTTGACCCATTCGACCATTCTCTACTTCTGGAAACACTGCTTTGCTATACTGTTCAGGCTTCTCCAGAAAAACAGAACCAACAGGAGAAACAAGGAAGGAAGGCAGGCAGGCAGGAAGGAAGGAAGGAAGGAAGG
>NW_012103142.1:4660636-4668722 GCF_000951045.1 Mandrillus leucophaeus | reverse complement strand
TTGAAGCAACAGCTCTCCTGCCCCAGCACTTATGCTCTCCCAGTTAGTGGATACTTATCTTGACAACCAATTACGTGGATGCTGGAATGGGTGTGGGTGTAATAGCATATGGCACACTTAACAACATGTGACGATTTTCTTTTGGGCGTTGTGAAAGAGTAAATTCTCAAATCTACACAACCTAGGACAGTTTTAATCATTTCCAGCCATGGCTATGAAAGTTGATGTCCAGAAGACTATGAGGAAAAATCTAAATTTGTGCGAATAGCAGAGGGGAGCATACAAGTCAGCATACATAGGGACTCTGTAGACATTCCAAGAAATTTTCTCTTTTTTTGAGATGGAGTCTCGTTCTGTCACCCAGGCTGGAGTGCAGTAGCACAATCTCAGCTCACTGCAACCTCCACCTCCTGGGTTCAAGCGATTCTCCTGCCTCGGCCTCCCAAGTAGCTGGCACTACGGGCATGTGCCACCATGCCTGGCTAATTTTTTGTATTTTTAGTAGAGATGGGGCTTCACCATGTTGGCCAGGCTGGTCTTGAACTCCTGACTGTAAGTGATCTGCCTGCCTCAACCTCCCAAAGTGCTGGGATTACAGGCATGGGCCACTGTGCTGGGTGAAATTTTCTTTTTGACATCCCAAAACAGAACTCATGCTTGCTCACCATCTCCAGTGTCTTCCCCAGATGTGTTCCTCTCCCTGAGTTACTTCAGTGAACACTATTACTGAGATTGTTGTCCAAGGCAAAAACCCATGGTCATCTTTCCCTCCAGGCTCTCCCTCACCCCCACATTCAATCAATCATAAATCTTGATCTCTCATTGCCTTCATTTCTCACCTATAAGATGTGAGACCCTGTCTCCACTTAAAAAAAAAAAAAAAAAAAAAAGAGTTCCTCATCTAAAGTGCTGGTAACAATGCTCAACCAAAGTTATTGTGCTGCTACTAGCTAACATGATTATTTATCTCCTCAAAGTCTGCAATCCAGTCACACAGAATGCCTTTCACTTCAAGGGGCCAGGCTGTCTCTCACCTCCACACCCTTCCACTTCCTTGCCTGCTCCCCAGCCCTATCCTCTCCCCACCCTTACTCTGCTGACTCCTAGTCATCCTTCAAGTCTTTACTAAGATGCCACATGCTCCCGGAAGCCTTCCATGTGCCTCAGTCTGGGTTAGTTGTCCCCTCTCAGTGCTTTCTTGGCTCCAAGACTATGCCTACAAACACTTGTTACTCTGTGTGTTCTCCACTGGACAAGCTCCAGAAGGTCACATATTGTGCCTGTCTTTTTTCAGGGTTGTAACCCTAGTAGCTAACACAGTGTCTGGCACGTTAGGTATTTGGTAACTATTTGTGCAACGAATGAATGTGAACACTTCTTCCCCAGGGGTTCAGGAGCTAAGTTCTCCTTAGAAGGGACTGGGCAACTCCAGAAGAGCAGGGAAAAGTGAGTAGTCTGGCCGGGTGCGGTCGCTCACGCCTGTAATCCCAGCACTTTGGGAGGTCTACACGGGCGGATCACGAGGTCAGGAGAACGAGACCATCCTGGCTAACACGGTGAAACCCCGTCCCTACTAAAAATACAAAAAATTAGCCGGGCGTGGTGGCGGGTGCCTGCAGTCCCAGCTACTCGAGAGGCTGAGGCAGGAGAATGACATGAACCCGGGAGGCGGAGCTTGTAGTGAGCCGAGATCGTGCCACTGCACTCCAGCCTGGGCAACAGAGCGAGACTCCATCTCAAAAAAAAAGAAAGGAAGAAAAGAGAGTGAGTAGTCCTACCCTTCATATTCAGGTATGGGAAGAGAAGGTAGGGGACACTCCTTTCGTCCCTTGAATTTCAGGACCTGACCTGTGGCAGAAGGGTAAGGAGATTTTCCAAATGGGAGGAGGATAGCCACAGCTGCTCTGTGAGGACTGCACACTTAGAAACAAATTACATGACCAGAGGCATTCACTGGGAAACTGGCCTGCTCTCCAGGTTAACCCTCAAGCCTCATACTATGATCTTTGAGTCAAGGGCAGCTGCCAGCTCCCAGGTCATAGCATGCTTGGGAGGGATTTTCCCAAAAATCAGGAAAGACGCTACCCATGACAGCCTGTGCCTTTGCTGGAAGAAGTCAGAGCTGCCTTGTGTGGCGGGAACCTCCTGGGTAGAAACCATGTATCCCAGGGGAGGAAGGGCTAATATCCAGACTCACATGGCTCAGGATGAAATGTAGTTCACATCATTCAGCACTGTCTGCAGCCCTGGAGAAATGCCCAGTGCCCCAGCCACAATGCCTTTTTTCTTTGTTAAAAGAATTCTTGTAGGAGGTTGGAGGTGGAGTTCATGCCTGTAATCCCAGCACTATGGGAGCTCAAAGTGGGAGGACTGCTTGAGGTCAGGAGTTCAAGACCAGCCTGGGCAGCATAGCAAGATTCTGTCTCCACAAAATATTTTTAAAATTAGCTGGACATGTTGGCATGTGCATGTAGTCCTAGCTACTTGGGACGCTGAGGTGGGAGGCTCACTTGAGGTCCGGAGTTCAAGACCAGCTTGGGCAACGTAGTGAGATCTTGTCTCTACAAAAAATTTTAAAAATTAGCTGGGTGTGGTGGCACATGCCTTTTGTCCTAGCTGTTCAGGAAGCTGAGACGGGAGGATTGCGTGAGCCCAGGAGTTCGAGGCTGCAATAAGCCATGATAGTGCCGCTATACTCCAGCCTGGGTCAGAGTGAGACTCTTGTCTCTTAAAGTAAAAAAGCTTGAGGCCGGGCACGGTGGCTCACGCCTGTAATCCCATCACTTTGGGAGGCTGAGGCAGGCGGATCATGAGGTCAGGAGTTCAAGACCAGCCTGGCCAATATTGTGAGACCTCATCTCTACTAAAAATACAAAAATCAGCCAGGTGTGGTGGCATGTGCCTGTAGTCCCAGCTACTCAGGAGGCTGAGGCAGAAGAATTGCTTGAACCCAGGAGGCAAAGGTTGCAGTGAGCTGAGATCGCGCCACTGCACTCCAGCCTGGGTGACAGAGCGAGACTCCGTCTCAAAAAAATAAATTAAATAAATAAATAAAATAAAAAAGCTTGTAGAAGGCAGGCTTGAGGAAGTACAATGGAGCACACTGATTGGCTGGCTGTGCTGAGGACTGAGGCTACGCTGGTGGCAATGACATCCCTTGCCTCCACTCCTTCCACCAAGTGTCTATCTTATCTACATTGACAGCTATGAGGAAGGAAATGGGGGCTATTTACAGGGGGCGCCATGACATCTACTTTCTCCCTGGTCTCTGGGATAAGTTCTGGGTTCCAGTGGTTATGGTACTGATGATGGTCAGCGGCAACTTGGTTGAGAAACTGAGAATTCTAAAGGTGTTGGTGATACCAAAGGTGCCAAAATGTGGCCTCAAGTTTTGGGAAGAGCTGTTCTCCTGCCTCTGTAGTGACACTGCTACCATGCTGGGCAATTCCAGAGCACCAGGAAGGAGAAGCATTCTTAGACTGAATGGTGGCTTTCTCACAAGAACACGAAGACCTGGGGTGAGCAGGCTTCAGGAGTCAACCATGTGGGGAGACGCCAGCGATGCTCTGGTGAATGTTTAACCACCTGTCCAGGGGTGGGGAAAGCTCCAACTTACAGCATTTGCCAATTTCCATGGTGTGAATCCTCCCACCATGGCTGATTTCAAACTACCAACATGACGTCACTGAATGTAGAGTTGGGAACAGATGCACACCATTAGCTGCAGAGCCAGGGCGGCACTGGGAGAGGCCCAGGGAAGACGGGGAGGAATTGAGATTAGGAGAGCACTCTCACAGCCAGGCTGAAACTCACAAAGGCTCATGGTCCTGAAAACTTGTCCAGCCCTATCCACCACTAGGTTAAGTTTGGTGTCAATATTCGCATCAGAAACATTCAGCTGTGCTTACCTTGGCTGAAGTATCTGAGGCTTCCACAGAGCTCTTCTGAGTGCCTGCCTATACAGGACAGTGGTGTGTGGTGCTTCAGGGCCTATTCTCCATGCTAAGAGGCCAAACTTGCCCTGAAACCTGCCACGGATATACCCTTGAAGGCCCCTGGGTAGAGCTGGGTAGAGGCCCAGGAGAGCTTGATCTCTAAGGAGCTGGTCCCTACATCCTGAGGGCCGGTGGGTGGTGGTAAAAGCAGCAGACTGCAAACGTTTGGGGCTACCCAGGTCCTAGAGATGTGACATGCCAGCTCTGGGTCTCAGGGTGGGCCAGCGTAGCCTGCTGGCTCTCCTGCGTGGAGGTTGAGGAATGTGAGGAAACACCCACTATTGCTAGCTCAGTAGGTAGCAGTGCGTAAACCCCTCTCACAGCATCTGATAAACCTTTGAAACGCTTTTGACACCTTACTAGAACATCAGCTCACAATGGTTGTGTTTTGCTCATTGCCATACCAAACACCTACAGCAGTACCTAGTAAGAAAATGGGCATTTGATAACTATTAATGAATTGAATTTATTGGATACATGCAGAGTATAAATAGCCCCAAATCACAGCAGGTTGAAGTATTCACAGAGCCTGAAGGAAAGTGGATGGCAGAGATAGTGGCTCTGGAAACTGAATGAGGTGGGCATCTGGAACGCAGTAAAGAAGCAGCAGGCAGGAGATACTGCTTGGCGACTAAATGAGCTCAGGCAGCCCATCACTGGTACATTGTTTGGGGATGCTGTAGACAAAGGAATGACGGCATTGGAGTATTTATTGAATACCTATCGCAGGCTCAGCCCTTTCCTAGGATTCATATACTTCTCTAAATGGAAGAATTAAGAAAATAGTTCATTATTTCTCCTTAATACAAGGCCCCATCGTCTTCCCAGGAACCCCACACTCCCACTGCCTCAACTCCCATTTGTGGGAGAAGCTGAAAAAGCTGACCAGGCAGGAAGTTTTTTCTCTGAATGAGGCTAAGTAGGGTTCAGAACAAGCCCTTGGCCTATTGTGACCAATGGCAGATCCTGTTCCAATCAGACCCCACATTTATGAACAAGTCTGCGTCTTAGAGCAAGAGACAGATTCCAGGATTCTCCTCATCTTAGATTAGGACCACAATACAAAGTAGACATTCCTTCTCTTAATTTCTATGTCAAATTTAGCTAATCATTGGATTCATCAGAAGCCTAGGGGGTTGAATGTCGAGATAAACATACCTAGAGCACCCCACGTTTCTGGGTTATCCTTAGATACGATGAGGCGGAGAGACTGCAGCCACGGAGAAAGGCTGTAAAGAGCAAGCAGGCAGTTGGAGAGAGCTACCAATCCCAGACACTCCAGCAGTTATGGTGACTGCCTGGATGGTCACTCACAGAGGAGGAAAAAGTAGTGAGAGAACTGGAGATAAGGGGGAAATCCAGGTCTTTCTATACAACAGCAGCTTCCAATCAGAGAAAAAGATGATGGGTATCCAGCTATCCAATCCACAGAGCACAGAGTCCCCTGCTTTGGCACAGTCTGATTGTTGGGATGAAGCATGCCTAGAGGTAGAGTGAGCCCTTTCTAGGTTAACACAACCAGATATGGGACACCTGCCATTCACTGCAAAGTGCTTCACATAGCTGGCCGCATTCATCTGCTTAATAAAACCAGATAATGAAACAAACTCCCTTTTCCAGTTCCCCAGAGTACTGCTGTAAAGAATGTGCCTTTAATTAGAGCCAGACTGCACAGCACTGGGGCTCAGCTATATTATAGTTTGATGCTGCAAGGCAGAAAAGTTACCATGTATTTTCTAGGCAAGCAAAATGCAGATGATGTTTAATATCAGGTATCTCTCCAAGGAAAGAACATTCTGTAGCTGAGACAAATAATGCAAGTTTGTGTTAATTTTTGGTTTGTCTTTTAAACATAGTACATTCAGGCCTTTGTTTGTGATCAGTGCAATAATGACAGATAAAATTAGAGATGAAGAAACCAAAACGAAGATACAAGGAGGCTGCGTAACTTGCCCGAGGCCCACACAGTTACTAACAGCAGGGCCAAGATTCAAATTCTGCTAGTCTGGCTTTTAATGTTGTTGTATTGATTTATTATTCTTTTTAGTCTATCTTTAAGAGCTCACTTTCCTAGATGTTGTGGAACATTTGAGAGGGATGTGGTATTCTGAAAGGAGGGGCTGCAAACCACTCTATGTCCAGCAGCTGTGGGATGGAACGGTGGTCAGTCTGTACATAGTCTTCAGGCTCAAGTCAAGATGATTCTTTGTGCAGTGGCTCATGCCTGTAATCTCAGCACTTTAGGAGGCCGAGGTGGTAGGATTGCTTTAGCCCAGAATTTCAAGACCAGCCTAGGCAACATAGTCTCTATTAAAACATAATAAAATAATTTTTAAAAAGATATTTTCTTTTTAAAATATCTTTTCTCTAAAGATGTATGTACAAGGGTGTTATGCAGCATTGTTTTAAGAGTAAAAAGGTTTGAACCAACCTAGATTTCTATCAAAAATAAGCCGGAAAAGTAAATGATAGTGCAAATACACAATGAAATAACAGGCAGCTGTAACAAAGAAAGGAAACTACTGACATGGAACTGTTGACAACATATATCTGAAAATAGCAAGGTACAGAATAGTGTACAGTTTACCATTTGTGCAAAACAAGGAAAAAGACCACATGTGTATTTGCTTGTGTGGACAGGGAAGATCTCTGGAAGAATACACAAGGAACTGTAATACTTGTTGCCTCTGAGTGGGAAGTAGTCACTGTGGGGAGAGGGTGAGAGGCATTTCATTCTACGCCAGTTTGTACCTTTTATTTCAAACTATGTGAACATATTGTCTACTCAAAAAGTGTACGTCTGTACTCTCCTAAAAACGAATTACAACATGTAAACTAAAGACAGAACATACAAAAATTGACATATACCCATGCAATCTATAAGCAAAACACATGTATGGGAAACAAGAAGTTATTAAATCAAGGTGGTAACCATCTTTTCCTTTTGTTCTCTATTTTTCCAGAATTGTTATGATGTGATTATAGTAAGTACTTTTAAAGCAATTTTTCCATGTTTAACTTGACTTCCTCCATGATTCTACCAGTATTTCCATCAGTAATCATGGGCAGAAGAATGGAAATGAAGACTAAGGACTCCAGAATCCTCAAATTCACAGCATATTCAACAAAGAAAAAATCCCTGCCATCCTTAAAAAGTTGGCAAGTCAATAGTTTCCAACCTTTTATGAAAATACATGGCGTATAGGCTGGGAGTGGTGGCTCACAGCTGTAATCCCAGCATTTTAGAGGCCGAGGCAGGTGGATCACCTGAGGTCAGGAGTTTGAGACCAGTCTGGCCAACATGGTGAAACCCCATCTCTACTAAAAATACAAAAATTAGCTGTGTTTGGTGGCACTTGCCTGTAATCCCAGCTACTCAGGAGGCTGAGTATTTCAATGTAATCACTTGATCCTGGGAGGCAGAGGTTGCAGTGAGCCAAGATCACACCACTGCACTCCAGCCTGGGAAACAAAGCGAGACTTCATCTCAAAAAAACAAAAAAGAAAATACATGGAGTATAAAGAACTACAAAAGAACAGTTCTTGGCTGAGCATGGTAGCTCCTGCACGTAATCCCAGCATCTTGGGAGGCTGAGGCAGGAGGGTTGCTTGAGGTCAGGAGTTCGAGACCAGCATGGTCAACATAGCAAGATTCCATCTCTACAAAAAAAAAAAAAAGAAGTGGAAAAAGGAATGGTTCTCTAGATAGGCAGTAAGAAGGCAGAGGGAAGCAAATCATTAAATTATGTAATGCACAGTTTCACAACCCGAGTAGAGGGCTCCTAGTTTCAAATAACCATTCTTTAATTTCTCATTATTTTTTTCTCATTCTCATCACAGGAAACCAAGGAAGCCATAGGTTATCCCTAACCTTCTATCTCCTAAACATCAAAACTAGTTTCCTTTCTGTTTAAAAAGGGGAGGTTGGCCAGGCATAGTGGCTCACGCCTGTAATCCCAGCACTTTGAGAGGCTGAGACAGACAGATCATTTGATGTCAGGAGTTTGAGACCAGCCTGGCCAACATGGTGAAACCCCTTCTCTACAAAAAATACAAAAATTAGCTGGGTGTGATGGCATATGCCTGTAGTC
>NW_012103142.1:4656671-4658971 GCF_000951045.1 Mandrillus leucophaeus | reverse complement strand
TCCTACCCACTCCCCAGCGCTCACTCCACTCCCCAGCACTGGCCTCTTTGCTCCCCCTTACCATTCCCTCTTTCCCTACATGGCAGCATGGCCGCCTCCTTCAGAGCTTCCCTCCATAGTTCCTGCTCAGAAGTGCCTTCCTTGATTACCCTATTAAGCATTGCCAAGGCTTTCACCATCACCTCTTCTCCCCTTCTTGCTTGATTTTTCTCCATAGCATGAATCACATCTAACTTAGATTTTCACTGTTTACATCCTCAGCATCTAGAACAGTGCCTAGCACAAACCTGGCCCTCAATAAATCTGCTAAAGGATGTTAAAGGAGGGAATGAATTATATACAGGAATAGACAGGGAGAGGCGGGAGTTCTTCCTGTGTCCAAAGAGGAAGGGGACAAGAAAGGCTATTTACTTACTAGCCTCCAGGCTTTTCCAATAGCTTCTGCTTCCTTGATCCCAGAAAGGTGGGGATCCTGGCCTATGCCAAAGGCACAATAAAGTCACCGAGCACATTTTCCCCTTTCTCTGGGACTGAATTCTGGAATGCTTTGGTAGGAGATTGAAAGGACTACAGAAGTTATTTGTCTCCCACTTCTGGGTAGCCTTTGAGGTGGTGGGCCTTGGGGCTGGGCATGCCTTCAGCCTTGGAAAGAGAGAACCAAGAGGGGTTCCCTCCCTCTTAGCTAATGGTCTCAACTATTAGCTCACAGAAGAATACAGAAGCCACAAGAAATAAATTATCTCGACGCCCCCAAGCAAACTTCCTTGCCCCAGCTCCCACATGAAACTCTTCCTTCTGTAAAACAAAAAATGTACCCTTCTACTCTTAAAGACTAATTCCTTTCTGAGCTCTGCACTCCCTGTCTTCCCCTGCCTTCCAAAGAATCATACCCTATCTGCTATCTTGGTTTTCCAGCATGCCCTTCTCTACAGGCTCCTTTCAATCAGCAATTGAACATGCTTGAATCACGTCTTTAAAAAACAACAAAAACTCCATTTCACCCTACTTCCTCCTCCAAATACAGCCTTCTTTTGGTGGTGGTCCTCACCATCTTAGTCACAGCCAAATGTTGTGAAGAAGTTGTCTATTCTTTCTGTACTCCCTCATCTCATACTCACTCCCCAATCACCGTAAACTGACTTCTGACTCTACCATCCCCCACGACTTATACTAGACAAAGTCACTGATATCCCACATGCCTGCATACTCAATGGGCAATTTTTCATCCTTATCTTGTTTAATGTCTCGGCAGCATTTCATATATGGACTTCTCACTTTATAACTCTTCATAAACACGTATTTACTGAAGAGCTACCATGTGCCAAACACTCTTCAATGCCCTGAGAATACTACAAGGAGTAAGATAAAATTCCTGCCCTCAAGGAGTTTAGAAACCTAGAGGCAAGAGTACATTAACAAATATTATTTCAATCTGGTAAATGCTTTCAAAGAAATAATAGGGCAATGTCTAGAATGTAATGACGGGGGTCTACCATAGACAACAGTGTGGCCAGGAAGGCTCAAAGGACACCATGTAATGTCTTTTTTTTTTTTTTAAAGAGATGGGGTCTGGCTCTTTTGCCCAGGCTGGAGTACAATGGCACAGTCGCAGCTTACTGGAGACTTAAACTCCTGGGTTCAAGGGATGCTCCAGCCTCAGCCTCCTGAGTAGGCAGGACCACAGGCATGTGCCACCATGCCTAATTTTTTTTTTTTTTTTGAGATGGGGGTCTCACTGTGTTGCCCAGGCTGGTCTTGAACTCCTGGCATCAAGTGATCCTCTCACCTCCATCTCCCAAGTAGCTGTGAGGACAGCCGTGTACCAGCTCTAGTGTCATTTGTTGCCTGCCCCACATACCTCTTTTTCCATCTCTCTCTTTTTGACCATTCATCAGACTGTCCTGTAGGCCCCTCTTCTACTACTCATCCCCTAATGTTGGTGTTTCTCATGGCTAAGAACTTGCCTTTTGGCTCTTAATACCACAGAGAGGTAACAGTGGTTCATCCACTTCCATGGCTCATGAACCCCAAACCTAGGATCTAAACTTGGCCTGTCCTTCAGGCTCCAGATCCACACATTCATATACCCACTGAACAGCTCCATTGATGTCCTCAGGTGCCTTAAACTTTTCAGTTGAGAACTAAATTTGTCTGCCCCAGCTGCTCCTATTTTAGTAAATGCATCATCATCAACTCAGGTGCCCCTAATAGAAAGAAACCTGGACATGATCTGAGCTCCCCTGTACTCCCCACAGCACATCAGTCCCACAGACCTGTGAATTCTTTTTTTTTTTTTTTTT
>NW_012103142.1:4619602-4654286 GCF_000951045.1 Mandrillus leucophaeus | reverse complement strand
TCTCTACAAAAAATACAAAAATTAGCTGGGTGTGATGGCATATGCCTGTAGTCCCAGTTACACGGAAGGTTGAGGTGGGAGGATGGTTTGAGTCTGGGAGGTGGAGGTTGCAGTGAGCTGAGATTACACCACTGTACTCCAGCTTGGGCAAGAGAGTCAGATCTTGTCTCAAAAATAAAAATAAAAATAAAAAATAAAGGAGAGGTAGAGCAAAGAGAGACTTTTAATTTAAAAGAAAAATAAAGAAAAAAGCACATCAAGTTGTCATAAAATCATTGCCTGTGTGTTTATGACGCAGGATAAAACAGATTTGGAAACATTCAAATGCCAGCTGAAGGAAAGGAGTTCTTCCCACCCCTGAAACAAGGTAAACAGTGACCCACCTCTGTAATAAAAAGGACACACGACAATCAGGGGGTTAACAGAGCTCGTCTGGTGTGGCCATGATCTGCGGCTTGGCCTCTTAGGCTGACATTCACTTGAAGTCTATCATCTGATATAGTCACTTTCTTGGTTGTAATCTATGAGCTGCCAGTGTTTACTTGTGAGACTGTCTGGGAGCAGGAAGGGAAGGAAGGTAAATACACCAAAGCCCAGCTGAGCAACTGACAGGTTTTACATTTTATTTCCAGGAAATGAGATAGTATTTTCACAAAGAAGAGGTAAGCCATCCTCTCAAAATAGACACCGCCTTTAGAGGCAGCCACGGGGTACACCCAACCTATCCAAAACAATTGTCAACGGAGGTGTTTCTGAGGTATCAAAACAGTAACAACAACAACAAACTAAAAAAACAAAAGAGAACTCAAATAACTCATTCGACATGTAGTGAGGCAGAGTCTATGAAGTACCCTAAAGCAGTCGGGTGCCGGGAATCCTGGTGGTGCTTCAGCCAATGATGGCAGCAGGGCTGGCCACCGTGGAAGGCAAGTGACTGAGGGCTTCCTAACTCAGTCTCTGTCCCACAAGACTTCTCAGTTGACCTTCAGAGCAGCGGAGTCACGGCTAGAGAGAATGCTCCAGACCATCTCAGGCTCCCATTGCCTGGCAGTCGTTCAAAGGCCCTTAGAGCATGGTCTTCAGAACAATCTCTTTGCTTTGGAGAAAAAGAAGAGAAATAAATAAATGAGGAGCTGGCATTTCCCTTCCCTGGACTCCCTGCTTCCAGCCTTGCCACTCTGTCTCTTCCTCACACAGCAGCCATAGCAAACTGAGAAAACAGAAGTCAGATCATGTTACTCTCACTCAAAGCCTGTTCCTCATTCCTCTCATAGTAACAGTTAAAGTCAAAGTCCTTTCTTTTTTTTTTTTTTTTTTTTTGAGACGGAGTCTCCCTCTGTCGCCCAGGCTGCAGTGCAGTGGCCAGATCTCAGCTCACTGCAAGCTCCGCCTCCCGGGTTCACGCCATTCTCCTGCCTCAGCCTCCCGAGTAGCTGGGACTACAGGCGCCTGCCGCCTCGCCCGGCTAGTTTTTTTTTTTGTATTTTTTAGTAGAGACGGGGTTTCACCGGGTTAGCCAGGATGGTCTCGATCTCCTGACCTCGTGATCTGCCCATCTCGGCCTCCCAAAGTGCTGGGATTACAGGCTTGAGCCACTGCGCCCGGCCGAGACCTATGGATTCTACCTCCTTAACTACCTCTTGAATCTATCCACTCTGGCCATCCCTGCTGCTACTTCTCTAGCCTAGCCACCATCATCGCTGGCCATGATTACTGCCTTTATTCTTGTTTCCAGAACCATGTAGTCTCTTCACTACAGCCAGACTAACCTATCCAGAAAAACACAAACATCAACAGTCAGATCTCCACTTAATATCTTCTGATAGTTTCCCCCTGCCCCTAGACTAACTCTGCAACATGTCTGTAACACCCTTCATGACCCAGTCCTGCCTACTTTTCCAGGCTAAATGCTCAATATTCTCTCCAGCACTCTGTACTTCTCTCAGCCCCTAAAAACCCCTTGCTTTTGCTTCTTGTCCTTCCACCTAAAAGATACACTCCATGTCCTTCACTGACTCAGGGAAGACTTTCCTTGACTCAGCACCCTTTATTTCTCATATTGTAGGATTTTAATATAAGGAGCCTAGGGCCTGCACTTAGAGCAAAAGTTCCATGAGGGGAGAGGTTGCACATGCCCTCTTTGCTTTTATCCCCAAGCACTTAGCATTTAGTAGGAGCTAAGAAAAAGGAAAGACCCAGGACTGGGCATGGTGGCTCATGCCTATAACCCCAGCACTGTGGGAAGCTGAGGGCTGATTCAATGAGCGCAGGAGTTTGAGACCAGCCCAGGCGACATAGTGAAACCCCATCTCTACAGAAAATACAAAAAATTAGCCAGGCATGGTAGTGCACACCTGTAGTCCCAGCTACTAGGGAGGCTGAGGTAGGAGGATGCTTGAGCCCAGGAGGTGGAGGTTTGCAGTAAGTAAGCTGAGATCATGCCACTGCACTCAGCCTGGGCGACAGGAAAAAAAAGGAAAGACCCAGAAGAAAGGAAGCAAGGAAGAGATTTTCTTTGGGGTTGGTTCTGGTTCAAGTTTAATGAGACAAGGGTAAAAGCAGTCCAAACTCTCCAGGGTACAGAAAGTAATTGAAGTAGAAGCCCTAGCCAGGAAAAGGAGCATGTCTGGTTATATCAAGAACCATAGCAGTAGGCAGTTGGACAGAATATATATCCAGCTGATGAGGTATAATCAGACACTCTCTATGATTAGTTCATAGAATATCAACTTATTTGAGCTTGCTCTAAAAATACTCAGTGTTCATCTAGGGTTAACCAAGAAACTCAAAGAAAAGTTGCTTTGGTTAATGATGCTACTCTATATTTGCACAGGTAGTCTCCTACAATAGACATTCCTGGAAGTAGGTATGAAAAATCATAAAATTACATGTTAGGAGGGAAGGAGGATCCATTTTTTAGAGGGCCAAAATAACTGTATTATCACTAAAAATCAAAAAAGGGCAGGAGAAAATTTTACTGTGGGAAATAGCAATGAACAATCTGAAGTGTCTCCTGCTAAACACCAGAGATGGCCAGAACTGCTCATGTTCCATCTCCAGGCCCTTTTCCCAGCCCTAGGCTGGTGGGCTGACAGCTGGGCTGCAGCCTCCAGCAGCAATGGGATCCCACCATGGCCAGCAAGCACTGATTTTCACTTTCAGTACAACATGGTGCAGGGCTCACTGGAGTCACTGACTCTCCTGCACTGGACTCTTCAGGGTGTATTTAAAGCTATCATAGCCCAGCAGTCAAAGTCAGCCCTGGATCTCTCAACCGGGGCATGCATGGTTCCCTCAAACTCAATCTTCCATACATTTAGGGTGCACTGAAAGATGATTAATAGCATCTAGGAAGGCCACTCTCCTAAACTGTGAAAACTTTTCTGGGTGCCCGCAAGACAGTAGTAGCTTTTGGTGAAAGGGAGAGGACACTCTACCACAGAGCACGAAGTCAGAGAACAGCCTTCTGACCTCCAGATGGAAGGACCATTTGGCAATCACAAGGATTACAGAGACAATAAGAATTCAAGGTTCTAGGACCTCCTGGGTTGCTACTCCATAAGGTCCAATTAATCCCACAGCAGACCTCTACTAAGTTTCATTAGGTGAATAGTTCCTATGATGCCCTTGTCATTTCAAACTGTGTATTCTGAGGTGTCAATAAGAGTGACAGGGGGAAAAAAAATTAGACCAGGCGCAGTGGCTCACACCTGTAATCCTGGCACTTTGGGAGGCTGAGGCAGGTGGATTGCTCGAGCTCAGGAGTTCGAGATCAGTCTGGGCAACATGGTGAAACCCTATCTCTACAAAAAATACAAAAAATTAGCTGGGTGTGGTGGCACGCACCTGTGGTCCCAGCTACTTGGGAGGCTGAGGTAAGAGGATTACCTGAGCCCGAAGGCCAAGGCTACAGTGAGCTGTGATCACGCCACTGCACGCCAGCCTTTTTCAAGAAAAACAAAACAAAACAAAAGGATGACAAAGGAAAGAAATTCAACAGAGGAAAAACCACACCTTGATGACAAGGAAGGATACTAGGACACAAAAGAAGAAGAGAAGGAAAAAAGAAGGGGGATGAATAGGGAAGTGGTGAGAGAGAAATTAAAAAGCTTCTAGTAACAAGTCTGATAATGTTCCATCCCATTACAATTTTGCAAAGCATACTTTTTCTTTTTTTTTTTTTTGTTTTGAGACGAAGTCTCGCTCTGTTGCCCAGGCTGGAGTGCAGTAGCGTGATTTTGGCTCACTGCAACCTCCGCCTCCCAGGTTCAAGCAATTCTCCTGCCTCAGCCTCCTGAGTAGCTGGGACTACAGGTGCCGCCACCACACCTGGCTAGTTTTTTGTATTTTTTTTAGTAGAGATGGGGTTTCACCGTGTTAGCCAGGATGGTCTCGATCTCCTGACCTCGTGATCTGGCTCCCCTCAGCCTCCCAAAGTGCTGGGATTACAGCCGTGAGCCACAGTGCCCAGCCTGCATACATTGTTTAAAGTAAAAAAATCTTAAGAGCCGGACGCGGTGGCTCACGCCTGTAATCCCAGCACTTTGAGAGGCAGAGGTGGGCGGATCACCTGAGGTCGGGAGTTCGAGACCAGCCTGACTAACATGGAGAAGCCCTATCTCTACTAAAAATACAAAATTAGCCAGGCGTGGTGGCGCATGTTTGTAATCCCAGCTACTTGGGAGGCTAAGGCAGAAGAACCGCTTGAACCCGGAAGGCGGAGGTTGTGGTGAGCTGAGATCGCGCCATTGCACTCCAGCCTGGGCAACAAGAGTGAAACTCCATCTCAAAAAAGAAAAAAAAAATCTTAAGAATACAGTGTTATATACTATTTGAGTACAAGCATGTGGACACTTCTGCCTCATCCTGACCTTGCCATGATCCATTTTCTCTTAGACAAACGCTGTCTTATACAAGGCAGGCAGAAATGCTGACTTCATGCAAATGACCCTGATTCTCCAGGGACAGAACTGAGTAGGTTACAACTACCTGCTAACAAGTACTCTCTCTGGAAGAGAGAGGATTACTGCTGCCACTCCCTCAAAAATCCCTTTAAAAGGCTGTCTTTCAGCAAAGGAGGATGGGCAATATCAGGGAAAGCCTTACAGGTGGGCTGACAGATACTCTTCAGAGCCTCGGTTTTGCCAGTTTCTCCTGTCCTATGTTGGGACCACCCCCTACTTAGCCTACAGGAAGCTAGCAAGAGATACAGACACCCCCAATCTCTGGAGGGGACTTTGTGTCACAGATTTACACAATAGTTCACAAACGACTCTCCCCACCTCAGCACATGTGAAGGCCATGGCACACTCTCACTAGTAGCCGCAATTCACTATTATAGTAGCAAGGGGCCAGGCGCAGTGGCTCACGCCTGTAATCCCAGCACTTTGAGAGGATGAGCGGGGCACATCACCTGAGGTTAGGAGTTGGAGACCAGCCTGACCAACATAGTAAAACCCCATCTCTACCAAAAATGCAAAAATTAGCTGGCTATGGTGGTGTACACCTGTAATCCCAGCTACCCAGGAGGCTGAGGGAGGAGAATCACTTAAACCCGGAAGGGGAAGGTTGCAGTAAGCCAAAATCGTGCCATTAAACTTCAGCCTTTCAGCCTGGGCAACAAGGCAAGACTCCATCTCAAAAAAAAAAAAAAAAAAAAAAAAAAAGTAGTAGCAAGGCAGCTAAGGAATGTAGTTTGAAAAAGCCCCTTGGTTAAAAATCACTGTTCTAAAAGACCAAGGAGATTTTATTTCTACATCGCTTGTTATTTTCTGAGTACAACCCAAAGAAACTGCTAGGAAAAGCAAAACATAAGAGTTTTAACACTCTTGTCAACCAACTAACATTGACTGAGAACGAAAGAAACAGGAGGGGAGCAGCTGACGTAAGACTGCTCTCTCACCTCACCAGCTTCAGAGGGAGATCATCTATAGGGGATTTCAAAAAAACTTTTCCATTCAGAAAAAGTCTCATGTCAATATTCCAGAGAGCCACAGTGACTCATGATACAGGACAGTCTGTTATCTGTCCTAGCTCCAGAGCATCCACCTCCAACTCAGGATCCAGCATCCTAACATTCCCATCCTCTTCCTCTCCTCTGGTCTCACACAAGAGATCAATGGCTAATCAGTCATGAGACTCTACTCCTCCCACTGACATATGAAACTTCAATAACCAGCCCAGGAGGCCTAGAAGTGAGGCTGCTCTTGGTGAAATCAGAATACAAGCATGTCTGCATGGGCAATCCTCTGCTGCCACAGGCAGGCAGGTCTCCTCTGAATTGATAAGAGCAATTCCTGCTCCAGGGCCTGCAGTGTTAGGACTCTGACAATTATAAGCTTGCCAATCCTAGTTCCCAGATCCTAAATTTGGTCCTTTTTAAAAATTCCCATGCAACAGGGATTAAACCAGCTTTCAATTGGCCCTGGAATATGGAAGGAAGGTTGGTATTTAAACCGAGAATTTTCTCTAAACCCAGTGAAGCTGTTGATAGCTCTGGCATGTCTTTCCCCAAATCAGGTCTCAGAAAACCTGTCTGTCTCTAGAGAAAACTTCAAAGCTGCATTCGGTGCGATAACTACAGAAACCAAGATGGGTGCCAGAACTGCTCCCAGCCAATGCATTTAACAGGGAAGCTGACTCATTTTACTGTGTAGCCCCCTAGTGTTACCAAAAAAGTGAGAGACACCCTCTTTAGCCTTTGGAGGGAAAAAGGGTATCTGTTATTACTCTGCAGAATTAACTCTGTGTAATAGAAGTCAGACGTAAACTTACACAGGGCCCAAGGCCCTTCTTTCCTTTTTTTTTTTTTTGAGATAGAATCTTGCTCTGTCATCCAGGCTGGAGTGCAGTGGTACAATCTCGGCTCACTGCAACCTCTGCCTCCCAGGTTCAAACGATTCTCTTGCCTCAGCCTCCCACGTAGCTGCGACTACTGGTGTGTGCCACCACACCCAGCTACTTTTTGTATTTTTAGTGGAGATGGGCTTCCACCATGTTGACCAGGCTGGTCTCGAACTCCTGACCTCATGATTCCCCAAAGTGCTGGGATTAGAGGTGTGAGCCACCGTGCCCATCCTTTTCTTTCCCTGATGTTTTGTGAAGCCATTTACCATGCTTAGATTGCAGGGAAGGAACTCAGGTGGTAGACTGGGCGAAGAAAGCCCACGGATGTCCCTAAGTCTGCCTCCAACCCCATCCCCCGACTCAGCAGACTTCAGTTCAAAGGCCACAACCTGATCTTGGCCAGATCTGGGTTCCCAGATCACTGCTCCTCTCAAAAAGGGAAAGAGGGAAGAAAAAACATTCGCAAAGCCTCCATAGATACTTTCTAAGCCTTGGCATCATGTGAATATTATGTCTCGTATGGGCCACACTGGGAACTGGGGCAGGGCAGGTCACTGCTTCTCATGCCTCTGTGTTTTGCTTGTGCTACTGTCTCCGCTTAGAAAGCTAACTGCCTAGGGAACCTTTAAGGCTCATTCAAATGTCATTTCCTTGATGAAGCTTTCTCCCATACCTGCACCTCCCCAGGCCAAATCAGATGTGTCCCCTCCTTTGAAGTTTCATAGCACCCTGATAAGGAACTCATCACACTATCTATTTGCCTTTCTATCTCCTCCGCCAGACTGTTCATGCTGTAAGGGATGAGATAATGTCTTATTTATCTTTTTCTCTTGAGGCCTAGTGTAGTATTCCTATAAATGCTTATGGAGTGATGGGAGGTGAAAAGGAAGAACAATGGGATTCTGCCAGAATCAAGTAGCTCTTAGAGGTGAAATTCTGTGGGGGCTTACATTTAGGCACAAAACCCAGTAGCATACAGCTGTTAGTAAAGTGGTAAAACTTCAGTTCCAAAGAGCCAACTTTCAAAGGCCGCTCTGCACTCCCACAGGTCAGAATGTATTCCTTGGGCATAACAGGCACAGACACATGTCCTGCTCCGCCTCTGTGACAAGCCTGTGGCCTCCATTCTGGCTGACCAACCGAGGGCCAGTTTCAAACCACAGCTGCTTGCAAGTCAGCATCAGATTCCTGGCCCCACTATCCTATTTATAACTCACTGTATACTCAAGGTTTTTTCAACACCTGGACAGCAACGGAAGTGTCTTGACAACAGCACCATCTAGTGATTGGTACAGCAAAACGTCTGACTGTGTGTGTTTTTTAAAATCACATCTTTATTTTACCCCCACAACCAAGGCACACATGCTTAGCCTCCCACTTCCCTGCTGCTCAAATAACAGTTGAGGTTAATTCTATCTCAACTCTTCCTCTCACACATTCTCTTTAACTCCTTTTACTCCTCCCCATTTATTCCACCTCTTCCCTAGTTCAAGAATTGTTTATCTGACTCTTTCCAAAAAAATTTGTTGAAGTTTGGAAGTAAATAAGTCCTTTCTTGAGGGGTAGGGATTCTCACACCCACTCACCTTTTCGTTCCCTAATGAGAACAATTCGTCGTTCTTTCACTTCTGAGCTCAGATTATTTACCATCTTATTAATGCAATTGTCCAGAACCAAAGAGTACGTTTTGGACTCAATGTCCTTCCGACAAATGGGGCATTCTATCTTCCGCTTCATCCATTCATTGATACAGTAGGAGCAGAAACTGTGGGCACAGTTCAAGGTGACAGCCTACAACAGGAATGTGAACACACATATCAGAACTTTCATGCTTACTTTCTCAGGATGCTTCTGATCTCAAAGTTAGGTCAGGAGTGAATTTCAAAGGCCAAATGGAAAATCAACCACAATCCCATCTTGAGGGCTTACAAAGAGTATCAGAATTTTGGGGTTGGGCCAGGCGTGATGGCTCATGCCTATAATCCTGGCACTCTGCAAGGCCGAGGTGGGTGGGTCACCTGAGGTCAGGAGTTCGAGACCAGCCTGGACAACATGGTAAAACCTTGTCTCTACTAAAAATATGAAAATTAGCCAGTCATGGTGGTACACACCTCTAATCTCAGCTACTCGGGTGGCTGAGGCACGAGAATTTCTTGAACCCAGGAGGTGGAGGTTGCAGTGAGACAAAAATCACGCCACTGCAGTATGGCCTGAGTGACAGAGGGAGACTCTGTCTTTAAAAAAAAAAAAAAAAAAAATCGTTCTTAGGGTTGGGAAATTTTAAGCTTTATGTTAGACAATTCTTTTATTTTCTCAAAGTTAAGGGATTTGTCTGTTTCAGTCCACCAACTCAGACCACGCTCCCAGTGTGGGCTGGCCACCTTGCAAACAAAATGTTACTGGATATGAGTAGGACTAATAAGTGTGTGAATGCTTACACCTGTAATCCTAGCACTTGGGGAGCTGAAGAAGGTGGACTGCTTGAGCCAGGAATTCAAGACCAGCCTGAGACATGGTGAAATCCCATTTCTACCAAAAAAAAAAAAAATAGCCGGGCATGGTGGCACAGTCTGTAGCCCCAGCTACTCAGGAGGCTGGGGTGGGAGGATCACTTCAGCCCGGGAACTAGAAACTGCAGTGAGCCATGACAGCGTCATTGCACTCTAGCGTGGGCGACAGAGTGAGACACTGCCTGGAAAAAACTAACAAACAAACAAAAACAAACAAAAACAAACAATAAATATTATTAGTTTCCACCAATCTGATGCTTTTGTAAAACAAATTTTTCAAAAAGAAAAACAAATTTATGTCTTGCTAATTAACATATGAAAGGGAACATATACTAAATTTTAAGTGTAGAGAATTATGACATCATCTCTAAAACTGAAAAAGTAAAATAATATAGAAGGCAACTAAAAATGCTGGGCAAAAAAAAGAAACTAAAAAAGTAAAAATATAATGGGTTTATTGACAATGCCTGAATATCTAAGTAAATGTGCCAATGAAGACAGAAAGCAAAAGGAAGCCTGTATTTGTGGGGCTCCTCTGAGTAATTCCTCTGGTCAATTTCTGCCAGAGCCCTTTTCACTCTGGAGAATACAAACCTTTCTCTTTGTTACTTTTGTTTATGTATATCTCCTAAGATACAAGGCTCTTGTATCTTATGCTCAAAAGTGCTCATTCCTGCTCTTAGGATAACAGTGCAAAATAACACTGATATTAAGTATTTTTCAAATGCCAAGTTGAGCACAGAAGCTAGGAAACATTGTGTTTATTACATAAGACAAGCTCTCATAAACAGTACTGAAAACCTATGTGATAAAAATGAAACATCTGAGGCTTACTGTATCCCAGCACTTTAGGAGGCTGAGGTGGGCAGATCACCTGAGGTCAGAGTTCGAGACCAGCCTGGCCAACATGATGAAATCCCATCTCTACTAAAAATATTAAAAAATTAGCCGGGCATGGTGGTGGGTGCCTGTAGTCCCAGCTACTCAGGAGGCTGAGGCAGGATCACTTGAATCCAGGAGATGGAGGTTGCAGTGAGCCAAGATCACACCACTGCAACCCAGCCTGGGTGACACAGTGAGACTCTGTCTCAAAAATAAACAAATAAATTAAATAAAACATATTTCTGAGACTGATTTTAAGAGGTAACCAGTAAAGTAGATAAGAAGGCATTCTGTAAACAAAACACAGGTCAAGTTGTTTATGTCTTATATGTCTCTGCGGATGCTCCAGGTTGGCTAACTCATCATTTATTTCAACCCGTTTCTTGTCTTCCTCTTCTAGAGTCCATAAGCCTTGTCAAAACAACACAGAGCTTCTCCAAAGTAGAGAATCAGATGACTAGAAATTATGGGGGAAGTTACGATCTGAAGTCTAAGTGGACCCACAGCAAAAGAAAAAGGTCTGCCTAGGAGAGATTTTTCAAGAGGCTAACAGACCCAACCTCCCTAAAGATCACCTGAGTAAAGAAAGCTGTGCATATATGCGCTATCCCTTTTTTTTTTTTTTTTTGAGACGGAGTCTCACTCTGTCACCCAGACTGGAGTGCAGTGGTGCGATATCACTTCACTGCAACCTCCGCCCCCTGGGTTCAAGCAATTCTCCTGCCTCAGCCTCCTGAGTAGCTGGGATTACAGGTACACATCACCATGCCCAGCTAATTTTTCTATTATTAATAAAGATGGAGTTTTGCCATGTTGATCAGGCTGATCTTGAACTCTTGACCTCAGGTGATCCGCCCACCTTGGCCTCCCAAAGTGCTCGGATTATAGGCATGAGCCATTGCAACTGGCCTACATTTTTTTTTTCTTTTCTTTTTTTTTTTTTTGAGACGGAGTCTCACTCTGTCGCCCAGGCTGGAGTGCAGAGGCGCGATCTCGGCTCACTGCAAGCTCCACTTCCCAGGTTCATGCCATTCTCCTGCCTCAGCCTTCTTTTTCTTCTGCCTTGCTCTGTTGCCCAGACTGGAGTACAATGGTGTGATCTCGGCTCACTGTAGCCTCCGCCTCCCAAATTGAAGTGATTCTCCTGCCTCAGCCTCCCGACTAGCTGGGACTACATGCACACACCACCACCCCTGGCTGATTTTTGTATTTTTAGTAGAGATGGGGTTTCACCATGTTGGCCAGTCTGGTCTCGAACTCCTTACCTCAAGTAATCCTCCTGCACTCGGCCTCCCAAAATGCTGGGATTACAGGTATAAGCCACTGCGCCTGGCCTTCTTTTTAAAGGAGTCTGAAAAGCACTGTCATTTAGTAACTTGAGTTTAACACTTGTGGTCTAAGGTGAACTGGTCACAAATGGCAGAATTTGTTAAATAAATAAATAAGCCAGGGCAAAAATATGATAGGCTAACAAATGGTAGAGGTTTCAAGTTTCCATAAGGAGCCTCAGAGTCCCTGAAATATACTCAGCGTGGGCCCTGAATTCCCAAAGTGACCACATTTTAATGGCGTTTACCCCCTCGTTTAAAAGGCTGCACTATAAGCATATTCTCAGCATTGGGCCCATTCAGAGTAAAGAAAGAATAGCTTTTACTGAGCAGCTTTATTCTGATACTTCCAAAATCTAATTTGGCCCTGTTTTCCCCTCAACAACAAAGAGATAAAGGCTTCACTGCAGCTAAAAATGTTAATCATACCAAATAAACATTTAAGAACAGATGAAATGCCAAAAAAGGACAGTGAAGGGAAAGAAGATTATAAAAACAAATGAGAAATGGTCACTTCTAGGGGTCACTTTGAAATCAAATAGTTGTAAGTTCCTGGAAGAAAATCTCTTCAGAATGTTCCCTTATAGTAGAAGCAGCCTGTATAGCCCAGCCTCCATTCAGGGTTGGGAGAATAAGAAGGGGTCGGCCAGGTGCGGTGACTCACACCTGTAATCCCAGCACTTTGGGAGGCCGAGGTGGGCAGATCACCTGAGGTCAGGAATTCGAGACCAGCCTGGCCAACATGGCAAAACCCCGTGTCTACTAAAAATACTAAAACTTAGCCAGGCGTGGTGGCATGTGCCTGTAATCCCAGCTACTCAGGAGGCTGAGGCACAAGAACTGCTTGAGCCCGGGAAGTGGGGGTTGCAGTGAGCCAAGATCACAGCACTGCACTCCAGCCTGGGTGACAGAGTGAGACTCTCTCAAAAAAAAAAAAAAAAAAGAAGGGGTGAGCAAAAGAAGGGGTGAGCAACTTCATTACCTCAATGAAGTATTCTGAACAAATAATACATTGGAGCTCATTCTCTAGCACATCATTCATGTGGCTGAGAACTTCTTCCTTCTGTGCTTGCACCTTCTCCTTCTCTTCCTGCAAGACACACAATCCTACCTGTCATTCAGAGAACCAACAAAAATGCAAAAGGGGACAGGGAGCAGGGTTAATTATTTAGAAGAGGATTCAGTCTTAGTGAATGATTCATTCTGGTGCAGCAACATTAAGAATAGAACACTTTCCCTAAGGGTTATTGTTAATAATTGTTTTCCAATACAGAGCACTAAACTCCTTTCTTTCCTCTCCCTACTTGCTATGGTGTGAATGTTTGTGCTTCCTCCCAAATTCCCATGTTGACACTTATTTTCAAATGTGATGGTATTAAGAGGTGGGGCCTTGGGGAGGTGACTAGGTCATGAGGGCTCCATGCTCATAAATCGGGTTAGTGGCCTTTATAAAAGGGGCCCAAGGAGAGCTCGTGTGCCCCTTCCACCATGTAGGGACACAGCAAGACTCTTATCTATGAAACAGAAGATAGCCCTCACCAGACACCAAATATGCCAGTATCTTGATCTTGGATTTCCCAACCTCCAGTACTGTGAGAAATAAATTTCTGTTGTTTGTAAGCTACGCAGTTTATGGGTCTTTTTTGTAGTAGCCTGAATGGACTAAAACACCACTTTTTCAGTATTTGCATTGCAGTTTCTGTCTCCTTCCCCAAAATTAGTCAAATGAGAAAAATGCAGGTGGTATACTAACCACACCAACCACCCAAGACCAGATGGGACATTAAGTAGTTTATAGCAAGCCGTAGTTCAGACGTTACATAAGATCATCCCAAATAATTAAAAACTCACTGGACAAGAAAAGAGGTATGAATAGTCCAGAGAGGCAGGAAACTTGAATTAGTTATAAAGTTAAAGTGTTCTTTGCAGCTGCCTTTTCTATAAAGTAAGGCACACCTCTGGAGGCAGAAGGCTGGAGAAAGGCCTCTTGAATTACCTTCAGGCTCCATGCTCTATGATACCTGCCACTTCCCACTCCTGCAGAGGCCTGCAGTACCATCTCCCTGGCTTTCCCCAGGAGATCAGACTGTGGGTGAACACACTTTTTAAGGAGGATCCTAGGTATGCTCTCTTGAAGCAGACATTTATTTTAGCACTTCACCCCCAAAACAGAAAGCATTAAGAACCCCTGAGGGGGACAGGATAGGCCATTTGAGGTATATTTGAGTGGCTGGCTCATTTTTCATCTTTTTGTTTTCTTTTCCACTCAAAGCAAAGACTGGCAGACTGCTCAGGGCAGTGAAGAAAGTCTGGACCCCCTTAACTATAGTCAAATTCCGAGAACTTATGAATCACTGGGTTTAAAAAGATGTGGTAGTTCCTTGGAGGTTGGAGAGGAAGGTATTATGTGATTTAAACAGGAAATCAAACTAACTAAAGTCCCTCCTTCAGCTCTAGGTCTGTACATGGAGGGGGTGGGATGAGAGATGCAGTCAGACTCAGGTATTAATTTCAGGTCAGAGGTTGCAAATTGGTGGCCTGTGGACTGGATCCACCCTGCAGACTTGTTTAATTTGGCCTTCACATTAAAGAAAACACACACAAAAAGCTGAAGTTGTTGCCATATTTAAAATTTGGGATATTTCACTTAAACATTTGGACTTTCATCTGCTGTGGAAAAATCAGAAGATCTGACAACACTGGGCCTGCACTTCTGGATGGCAACAATTGGCTGAGCAGAGAAGAGTTGCCTCCCGGGATGGGGGTGTGGGCAAATACCCCATCCAGTGAACCATAGCCCACACAGCTCCCTACTGTGTTCTCACATTCAGGCCACTTCACTCACTTGGATTACCAGTCTGGCCCTAGTGGGCATTTAAGTTTATAACCCCTAATTCAAGAGTTCTCCTGATTTGACATAGGAAGGAATTGCATTAAGTAATTCACTTTACTTTATGTAATTCAAATTACCTAGTTCAGGAGGAACGATTTCTTGACTACAATATTCCTCAGTCTGTATCAGTGACACACCCTGAAGGAGTACCCACCATAGACAAAGGACTAGAATGCAGGATGCAAGTGCCTTATTCCCAGCATTTTGCTTCTGAACAAGGGAAGGAAATAGATGTTGTCTGACAGGCAGAATCTTCTATAGACCTCTATAATCTTATATATTATTTCCCCAGAGGCAAGGAGCAGCCACGATTTCTCTCTTCATTCTCCATAGCAACCCTTACACTGTTGAAAATGCTGAGTTGCATGCACTAACCAAATTCTAAACTTCCATCTTCTTTCCAGTACCTTGGTCTGCTCTAATTCTTTGTTCTTGGCTTGAATGATTGCTTCAAAGTCCTTCTTGCTGCGATTTAGCTCTTCCATTAGAGTCCAATGCTGCAAAAACATAGCAGATACATACTCAGGATGAACTACAATGCATCCTTCCTTTTAGCCACAAACATGCCTGTTCTCTCCCTCCAGTTAGTGACTTTGGTTCAGGGATCGATAAAATGGCAATTTCAAAATAATACCTTTATTCCATTGGGCTATGTTACCCACCTGCTGCTTTTTTCAGGGGAGAGGGCAGTTAGGGAAGGAGGCCACCGAATGTACTGGGGCCTCTAAAACTAACCCATCATTGGTGGACATCCATGTCAACTGAAGAACTTTCACTGCGTCCCAGAGTCTGCTTCTATAGGTTTGGCTTGGAGCCCAGAAATGTGCTTTTTTTTTTTAAAGCCACCCAAGTGATTCTGGGAACAGTATTTAAGAACTAGTAAGTAATTACAAGCTATTCAGAACTGGAAGCTGCTTTTATGAAATAATCAGGAGGAAATGGGAATCAGCGGAATTAAATAGTCATTTTTATTGAAATAAAAAAGATCTTTAATCTATTTATTCTATAAATCACACACTACATGCTCATAAGATAATGCTGCCTGAACCCTGCCAGTGTCTTCTGGAAGAAGGCACACCCAGGAACTAACAGCTCATTCGCTGTGACTAAATGCCTATGCTGAATGTCAAGAGGTTCCACATACATGAAACATAATTTATGAGCACTCCCATGCTTAAGTATAGCTTATACTTTAGAATCTCACCTCAAATTCTTTTTAAAAAGAAGGTGGAGTAAAGGTAAGTATTTTTGAAAAGATATTATTCAAGAACCAAATTTTAAAATGTGTGATCTCCTGACAAAAAAAAAAAAGCAGTTATATCAGAAGGCCTGGGTCTTCAACTTGACTCACTAATTCGAGATGTGCATTTTAACCTTCTCATCTATAAAATGGGAAAATACGGCCGGGCGTGGTGGCTCATAATACCTGTAATCCCAGCACTTTGGGAGGCTATGCTGAGTGGATCACTTGAGCTCAGGAGTTTGAGACCAGCCTGGGCAACATTGTGAAATCCCATCTCTACCAAAAACACAAAAAATTTGTCGGGAATGCTGGCTTGTGCCTATGGTTCCAGTTACTCAGGAGGCTGCAGTGGGAGGATCACTTGAGCCCAGGAGGTGGAGACTGTAGTAAGCTGAGATTGCACTGCTGCACTCCAGCCTGGGTGACAGAACAAGACACTGTCTCAAAATAAAAATAAAAATAAAAGGAAATGGGAAAATAGGTGCTCCCTCCTACCTCAGTGTTAAGAAAATAAAATAATAGGTATGAAAAGCAGTCAGAGAAGTTTTTTGAGCTGTATATAAATGCATCTTTTTATTTTCTTTTCCACTCAAAGCAAAGACTGGCAGACTGCTTAGGGCAGTGAAGAAGGAGGTCTGGACCCATTTCTAACTATAGTCAAATTCCCTGAGAACTTATGAATCACTGGGTTTAAAAAGATGTGGTCGTTTTTTGGAGATTGGAGAGGAAGGTATTATGTGATTTAAATAGGAAATCAGTTATAAAACACCATTATAAAAGCAGTTTTTAAATAAACTATAAAGAACAGCTTTCAAAAGGATCACCATGGTGGAACAAAAAACCGCCACTGCATGAGTGGCATGTCCCCCAGGCATGATGGTATAGAACCATGACCTAAAAGTATCGCTTTTTTTTTTTTTTTTTTGAGATGGAGTCTTGTTGCCCAGGCTGAAGTGCAATGGCACCATCTCGGCTCACTACAACCTCCACCTCCTGGGTTCAAGCGATTCTCCTGCCTCAGCCTCCTGAGTAGCTGGGATTACAGACATGCATCACCACGCCCGGCTAATTTTGTATTTTTAGTAGAGACAGGGTTTCTCCATGTTGGTCAGGCTGGTCTTGAACTCCCTACCTCTGGTGATCCACCCGCCTTGGCCTCCCAAAGTGCTAGGATTACAGGCTTGAGCCACCGCGCCTGGTCGAAAAGTATCACATTTTAAGCTAATAAATGTATGGCCAAGTATCCCACGCAAAATGATAGTGTGCTTTCTTGTCTCAGGAGAGGGTGCAGGGTACTCAGTGATCCCTCAGGGATTTCCAACTAGCAGAACCACATTCTTTTTCAATTTCAAAACAATGTCTGAATATTAACTTAATAATGCTCCAAATGGGAAACATGCCTACTCTCCCACCCTAGAAAATAAACAAGCTCAAAAAATAAAATTCTAAAAAGATTGAATTAATTTTCATCTAATTCTTTCCAAAGCTGTTTGTGAAACCCTCAAGGAGATCAAGGTAGGCACCCTGTCGTGCTTACAATACAATATGACTGTTAGCACTGTAAGGTTGGGCAGTAGGTTTACGATAAAAGGATAAATTCCCCTGAACAAATTCCTATGCGATTTGCTCACTCTCTCCAATGAGATCTGAACCATCCTGACTAAATGGAACTACTAATCATAATACATAAAAGGTAGAAGACAAAGTAGGTTTTAAAGATGCAAAGGAGCACACACAAAAAATAAATAAGAGTAGTTAGGTTAAATTAAATAAATTACAGGTAATCTTTTAGGAGAATTTTAGTCCTGTTGAGCTTTACTTTTTCAATAAATTGATATGTTTTGTTGATTGTTAAACTGCACATTCTCAACCTGGCCTAAAATGCTTAACTGGAACATTCTCGAATTGTTTCTGGTTGGCTACAGCTCAGGGACATTGTGGTAACAGAGGCCTTCACGGGCCTGGTGGCCAAGTCATATCTCACATTTTCCCTATGCTGCCCTCACCTTTCTGGAAGTGGAGCCACTTCCCCAGAGAGCCTCTTAACTGCTAACACTCCATTCCATCTTCACCAGAGCAACTTCAGATCAGATGAAAATCTAAGTTTTCATGCTGAGCTCTGGCATGTTTGTAAGGCTCCAAATCTCTGATCTGATGGTGTGAGCAGCTGCAACCTGCTCTGTTTACAGGCTGGAGACACCACAGAGGTATGCACTAAGCAGCAGAGGCAGTCAATGGTCATGTGATGCCTGGTTGCTCCCCACTCCACAGCCCACTATAATCTTAGTACTATGGCAAAGTTACCTCCTGCAGAGCCTGGGCCAGCTGTTGCTTCAGGTCCTCTTCTCCTTGTGCTATCTCCAAACCCTGCAAAGCCAAAACAAAATGGAAGGTTTCTCTGCAGGGAAAAGAAAAAAGGAACACAATCCAGCAACAAGCAGAGCAGACCAGCTAGTGTGAGCATCTGGAAACAACAGGAGTGAGGGAGCAGGTGGAAAATCTCCTGTTTTACTTCAAGCTGTTGGCAGTAAAGAATTTGAGCAGAGTTATCTGCTCAAATACTGCACACTTCAGGACTGTAAGCTTTAAGACACCAATTGGATTGTTCTGGAAATACTATGGCCTAACAGTCCAAGCCTCCTTCACGGACTAATGCCATGATTCCCAAAAGGATGTAAACTGAGAACTTCTGAGCCCCCAAATAACTATAAACTCAGATGTAATACCCAATGCTGGCACTCACGACATCTAGCATGCTTCTTTTCCCTCTACTCTGGCCACCTTGTCTCTCATTCTGAGTCTTGACCACTTCAGTTTATATACTGCTCTTCCTCTCTCCTTGCCTGAGCTTGTATTTCCTCATCGGCCCCCTCCAATGTGGAAGCTTTCCAGGTTATCATTAACCTATTTTATCCAGTACCTTCCAAAAGAACTTCTGGGCCCTTCTGTCCTTAAGAATTACCTACCCATTTAATATGCCAACTGAAAATTGTTCTCTAATTTACTATATTGATTGAAAACTATTCTCTGATTATATCATGTGTATGATACATCTTGCCTCCTCAACAAGATAAATTCCTTAATGGTAAAAACCATTTGTTAAGCATCTTTATAACTGCCAGAATTCCTTAGTACTAGGCAATTTGAGTACTTAAAAAAAAAAAAAAAAAAGGTGTGAAGCAGCAAGGGTTTAACGAGCCTCTAAACAAATAGTGGGGGGGGGGGTAGGATAAATCCCTAGGGCTTGGTGGGCAGAGGGAGATGCAGCTGATAAACAAGGGACTAGATACACTTCACTATGAGCAATATGTACACGACCTACTCATACCCAGAAAAATTATCCAAACTGATCCTTTTGCCTTTAACATTTTGGTTCAAAAAAAAGATTTTGCAGCTATACCTTGAGGCATGTCCAGAGCAGCCACGAATATTAATCAACAGTAACTTGTTCGTGAACATATTAGCCTTTACAGAGAGTTCTGTCCTAGTGAAGGTGTGATATACTAAACACGTAGACATAAACCACCCTCTACTAATTTCAAGAACTAGTCTAGGCTGGATAAGGGAAGCAAAAAGGTACATGTAAGGAAGCAGTGTATACTCTCAAAAGACCTATTTAATCCATGGCTTTTGCTAATACTACCAGTTCAAGGGGATGGCAGAGATCACAATGAAATTTATAAATTGCTCAGAAATAAGCCAACACTACCTCTGGTTGTTCCTTACCCTGAGCAACCCAAACAAAAAAGTTTATTCACTTTAGTTGTGACTGGCCGTGTGAGTTGTAAGTCAACAATAGGGAATTCTTGACATTCAATATTATCTGAGCAACTGGGTGGGAGTAAAATGTGTGGTTCCTGCCAGATAGGAAATGACATTTTGAGCAAGGACAGGATCTGCTCTAGCCTAAAGCTTTGTGCAAGAGTTTGTCATTGAAGCAAATGACTCAGGGATGGAAACACATTTGGTCTTACCTTTACAAAGCTAAGATAGTCATTATTTTACCTTCCTACTATAAGCACTGTGGAAGGTGGTTTATCATTCAACCCAACAATGCAGTCATGGTGCATCTGTCCCATCACATGCTGGCTGCTCAAAACAGAAACAAAAACATTTTCTGCCTTTTTAGCCTCTCACCTCCTGGGTTAGCTACAGAGTTAACTAACCTTTATAGCTAACAAACTGTCAGGTACAAGGGCAGAGGAACCAGCTGACCTGTACCTGCCCTGGGACTAAGTGATTTGGCCTTGGCCACAGAGCAAAGATACATAAGTCTTGAAGACAACTAATGATTTAATTGGACTATACTGTGGTTTTGCGGCATCTTGACCTTCACCTAACTTTCCCCTGAATTCATGTTGGTTCTGAGTTGCCTCAGCTTTGCATCCTGAGATGAGTTATGTCCTGGCTGGCTCTGCTGGTCACTTTACCCTATCTTGGCACCCCACCTCTGGCTCTTGATCTCATCAGCATGCTGAAGCCTTAACCCTCTACTCAGTCCCCTTCCCTGATCTCAAAAGTTTACTGTTCCCATTCCATTTCTTGTCTTTGGTGCTCAGAATTTGGTACCTGGCCCAGAAACTAAGAACTCTGGCCAGAGGCCCATGAAGTGCCTGCCCCACTCCTGAAGACCAGTCTTGCCCTTCCCTTCTGTGTGGTACCTGAAGATGCTGTTCCTCTTCCTGGAAAGTCTTCTCTAGTTGCTCCACTCTTGCCTGCTGCTGCGCCTGCTCTGCACACAGCTGGGACTGTAAGTCCTGCAGTTCCTGCTCCATTCGCACAATTTTCTTTGAGTTCCCCTTTTGGGTCTGCTTTTTCACATTCATAACGGCTTCATGTTTTTCTTGCATCTGTATTTTCAGCCTCAGAATCCTGGACATGGTCACCTTAAACATCTGTAAGCTTCTCTGAGATGCTGAAGAGTTTGAGGCTTTCTGCTCATGATGAACCTCTGTGACTATGGGGAAGCCAGGGTAAATGGGAGCCCCTGTGGTCTTCTTACTTGGCTCAAGGGCAGTCAACTTAGGATCCAAATTTTCAGAGGGTGTACTGGCCACTTCACCTTTCCCCTGTGATTTCACTGACTGACTAGATTCACAAGACACTTTATTTATTTTGGATTTCAAATTTGAGGGGCCTTCAGCTCCAGGACCTCCTAATTGATCCAAACTGAATTTCCTTTTAGTTCTCAATTCCTTATTTTTTTCTATCATCTGGTCATTCTTTGGGGAAAGACAAGGATATATTGTCTCCCAGTCTTCTTCAGTAACTTCATATTCATACTCTGCATTCTCCTTATTTTCCAGAGGCACTCCAAGTTGGATGCAGTCTCCCTGATGAATGGAATAGACCCTTAAAGGTTCCAGACGTGCTCTGTTCAGCCAAACACCATTTAGACTCTGGGGAAAGTGAAAGACAGAAGAAATAAGCTTCGTGATTTTCGTCTTCTTAATGGAATCTCTCTCCTGCTGCTGTAAAACCTTCTGCCTTTTCAGAAGGAAAACTCTTGATAACAAATAGAAAAGAAAGATTCATAAACTACTATCCCTAGAAACAGCATTCGTTAAGCAGTGCTTTGGCTTTTTACCTATATTTCACATTCATGCGTCCACAGAGAACTGCCATATTAACAGGCAGGAATCACCTTATTATTGGTGGATAATTTACTCAAACACATGGAATAGCATTAAAGGAAACTGAAATTGGCTAGCTCCTATTGACCTAAACTGGAGCAACGTCCCAAAACTAGAAAAAATATTATTAGTGAAGAAAGCAGTAGTTAAGGATGAGGTCCATGAAGTAGGTTCAAATGCTATCTCTGGATGTGGTTCCTTAACACACTGGTAAACAAGCACGCACACATAAATAAAAAAAAAAAGAGAGTACTAAATCCGGTACTGGGGTCAAATGGCAGATAGGATCTGAGCCAATTAATACCAACAGGGATGTATGTGCAATACAGGATAATGGTTAAGAGCTGGAGCTCTGGACTCAGATGCGGGTTCATAGTCCGCATGGCATTTGACAATTCACTTAACCTCTCCATGCCTGTTTTGTCTGCAGAATAGGGATAGTACAGTACCTACCTCATACTGTTTCCGTGAGGAATGAATAAGATAATGCATGTGAATCACTTAGCACAATGACTCACATAGAATAAATGCTTAATAAATATTTACTGTCTGGGTGTGGTGGCTTACATCTGTAATCTCAGCACTTTGAGAGGCCGAGGTGTGTGGATTACTTGAGGCCAGGAGTTCAAGACCACCCTGGCCAACACAGTGAGACCCCCTCTCCACTAAAGATACAAAAATTAGCCAGGTGTGGTGGTGGGTGCCTGTAATCCCAGCTACTTGGGAGGCCAAGGCATTAGAATTGCTAGAACCCAGGAGGCGGAGGTTGCTGTGAGCCGAGATTGTGTCACTGCACTCCAGTCTGGGTGACAGAGCGAGACTCTGTCTCCAAAATAAATAAAATAAAATAAACTTTTATGGTTTTAAAGAAGTCATAGTATCGAGGTTAAGAGCACAGATCCTGGAGTGAGACTGCCTGGGTTTGTAATGTGGCTCTATCACTTAGCAGCTGGGTGATTTTGGCCGGGTTTCTTGACCTCTTTATGGTCTAGTTACTGCATCAATAAAATGGAGGAAAATAAGTCTCCCCTTATGGTGTCTGTGCGGATTTAATGAGATAACATATGGCAATTATTTAGACAGCGCCTGGGCATCGTGTTACATAAGTGTTCACTACTATTACTATGCCTTGGTTCAACTGATTCATCAACAATCATTTCAATTCTATGCTCAATGTCATGCAAGGTAAATATATTGAGTGGAAAAGACATGAAAACTTTCAGCAGCTGACTGTGGAAAAGACAACACAAGGGCACAAATAAGTAAATGTGGGATTAAATGGCATAGCCTATAAATGCAAAGGAATATCATGTGCAGCTGGGATAGCTAAGGGATGCTAAATGGAGATGACAAGTCCTAAAATAGACTTGAAACAAAGGCAAGATTCAGAGTTGAAATATACTGGCGAGCATTTTAACCCATATCAAGGACTTAAGTTCAGGGGATAGGCCAGAGATGATGCTCACTTCTGAATTGGGACCAAGATTTATGTTTACACTGGCAACTATAGCTACCTACTTTCAGCTAGAAAAAATCCCCAGTCAACATAAATATGAGGGACAGGGGGCTTGACCACAAGGCACAGAGGGTAAAGGGCAAGTAGAGATCAGATCTCAGCTCTGGTTGGGCATTAGGCTCTTGTTTCCAGTTTTATCTTCTATTACTTGGTTTACACAGAAAGAAAAGACTGGCATAGATACATACAGAAAGATTAGTCTTAACCCACTGTGCATCGGGTCTAACCTGGTTCATCTAGGAAACCTCCTCACACCCTTTCTATACAGCCTGAGAAACTATGGGGAGTGATAAGTTTTACTGAATTTTGAAACAACATATGAGAAATAACAAATGAGAGGGATGGAGCCAGAACAATCTATCTGAGAACAATTTTAGAGCAGGACAGTCAATTTTAGATTATATGCAGGAAAAAGGTATCAGAAAAAGTAATAAGACACAGAAGGCCACCTAATGCCAAAGTACAGAAATTTAAGGAAAGTCTCCAAAGCTAAGATAAGGTAAAATAAATAAATAAGATTACAGAGGCAGCCCACAGCTAAAGAGAATAAGAATCCCTCAGAAGCTGGGGCAAATTTTCACAATATGTTGCAGCCCTCCATTAGATCCTCTACATTAACCCATTGCCTTCAGAGCCCTTTTAAAAGCTGGAAAGTAAACTCAAAATTCTTCCATCACGTTTTGTCCTTGAATTCTTGTATATTTACTCATTCATCACTTCTTGGTGACATCTAGTGGTATAATTTAAACCAAAGCCCTGAGTCAGCTCTGTTCATGTACATCCCATGGCTGTACAAGAACAATCAAGTACTGCTAGAGATGATCTCAAATACAATGGTTTAAATAATCATGCTCTGTTCAAGGCTTTCTTGATGTTGGTTTTCATAACTACCCACTTGAACAATGCTAGCAGCAGAAAACGATACCTGGGTCTGCCTGATGTCTCTTAGCCACCAATGGGAAAAAGGTGGGATAATGCACATCCGCTTAGACAGGAATTACTTCACTAGATGCTCAATCTCTGCCCAGCTGCTTTTAAACAGTTTATTGAGGAAAGTGGAAACTCAAAACCAAAAGGCAATGTTTTCTTGGAGTGCTTTAGATAATTTATGTAGCTCAGTGGTTCTCAACCCTGGCTATACAGTAAAACCACCCGGGAAGGTTTAAAACAAAGAGCAGTGCCTGGGTTTCACCCTCAGAGTGAGTTAACTGGTCTGAGATAGGAACTAAGTATCAGTATTTTAAAAGTCACATTTATATACCAACACATACAGTTGTGTAACTATATCAAGATACAGTGCCCCTTGGTAGTCAACCTTTCCCACATTCCCAGGCAACTACTTATCTGTTCTCTTCCCTTTCCCAGAATGTAATACAAATGGAATCTTATTATCTACGCTTTCGAGTCTTGCTTCTTTCACTTAGTGTAATGCCTCTGAGATTCATCTACCCTGTTGCATTATCAGCAGTTATATTTTATTGCTGAGTAATATTGAAGGTAGTATGGGTGGAGCACAGTTTATCCATTCCCTAGTTGTTTTTTTCCAGTTTTTGATGAATATTAATAAAGCCACTACAGGCAGGGCGTGGTGGCTCACGCCTGTAATCCTAGCACTTTGGGAAGCTGAGGCGGGTGGATCACCTAAGGTCAGGAGTTCAAGACCAGCCTGGTCAACATGGCGAAACCCCAACTCTACTAAAAATACAAAAATTAGCTGGGTGTGGTGCTGCACACCTGTAATCCAGCTACTCGGGAGGCTGAGGCAGGAGAATCGCTTGAACCCGGGAGGTGGAGGTTTTGGGGAGCCGAGATCGCGCCATTGCACTCCAGCCTGAGCGAAAAGAGCGAAACTCCATCTCAAAAAAATAAGTTAAAAAAAGAAAGCCACTAGAAACATTCACATACAAGTTTCTGTGAGAACATAAGCTTTCATTAATCTTGGGTAAATACCTAGAAATAGGATCATTGGACAAGTATATATTTGACTCTTAGAAACCACCAGTTTTTCAAAGTGGAGGTACCATTTTATATTCACACTTGAACGTTGAGGAGTTCCAGTTATTCTGCATGCTTGCCAGCACTTGATATCATCAAGTCTTATTTCAGCAATTGTATTATGTATCCTCAATATATTTTTTAAACTCTTTACTAAAGTAGAACATGCAAACATAAAAGTGCACAAACCGTAAATGTACCAACTAGATGAACAGTCACAAAATGAATATCATAGCGTAACTACCACGAGGTCAAAAACAAAACAAACCCCACATTATCAGCATCCCAGAAACCCTGTGTGCCTCCTAGTCAGTAGCCACCCTGGCAATAAGGTGACTACTATCCAGATTTAATAGCACATGTTAATTTTGCCTGGTTTTAAACATTGTATAAATGGCATCATATAATATGTGTTCTTTTGTGTCTGTCTTCTTTCACTCAATATTATGTGAGATTTATCCATGTTATTAGATATAGTAGTTCATTCATATACACTACAGTATAGTGTTTCAATATAAGATTATTCCACAATTTATCCATTCTACTGTTGATGGACATTTGGGCTGTTTCCCTGTGAGTGAAAATACTGTGTCAAAAGCTATATGTATGCTCAACTTTAATGAATAATGCCAAATAATTTCCCAAAGTAGCTGTACCAATTTACACTCCCAACAGAAGGGTAAGAGCATTCTATCGTTTCATATCCTTACCAATACCTGGCATCACTGGTCTTCAATTTTAGCCACTCTGGTGAATGTGTAGAGGTATTCCATTATGGTTTTAATTTAAATTCCCCAAATTATTAATGAGGTTGAACAACTTTTCATTGGATACAACCTTTTGTGAAGCGCTTGTCTCTTGCTCATTTTTAAATAGGGCATATCTGTCTTTTTCTTATTGGAGTTCTGCATATAACTCAGGATAAGCCCTTCATTGACTATAATATGTAGCAAACATCTTCCCCTGAGTGTGCCTTTTAGTCTCTTAATGTTGTCTTCTGACAAATGAACGTTTTTATTGAATGATCATCAGTATTTTTAAAAAGTACCCCACGTGAGAGCAAAAACTGGAAATGTGGTTGATAACCACTGCTCTAGTTGCTGAGGACCAGAAGCTGGACTGTCCCAAGCAGCAAAGATTGTTCACGTAAGAGTACACTCACCAGAGACTTCAAATGCCAGATTCTGCAGAAGAACAATAGTAGGAATCACCAGGCAGCAGGTGAAAAGCAACAGGAGAGGAGGGTAAGAATGGGAAAGGCTCAAGTAAGACGTGACCGAACCTCTAAGGCATTTCATACTGTGACTTTAAAACAACCAATTTTCTGAAAGAGCTGGATACCAATACAAAGATGGCCATCTGAAGAGCTTACGAATTGACCAAAACCTACACAACTAGAACCATCCTCATACTGTGTGCAGAGTTAGCTGTCCTCCAAGGGTTTTTTTCCTATATTTTAAGCCAATTTTAAACCAAAATAACATTTCTTGCAATTTTTGTATCCATACTTAAGCTCTCACTTTCTGGCCATTCCAGCAGATAAGAGAATGCAGCTCTGAGTTTTAACTTATTAGAAACACCTATCTCTTGAAAGAGACTTGGCAAATGACTTCAAACACAACCACAGCAATAATATCCTACAGCTGAAATTCAGGTCCCTTATCAGCAGAAGAGGGCTGCCATGACATCATGCCAGGAGGAAGCCAGAAAGGGGGCAACTGTAATCAAAAGAAAAGTGCAGAGGGGAGGGGGGATTTACTTGTAAGAATTGTTCCATCAAAACACCCCAGTCCTAGCTTCTCTTAAAAATCAGTTATCTCACAATCACAGCTAAAAAGTTTAAACAGGTTGTTAAGAAACCTTTCCTTTCTATTGCCTGACTGAGACCTCAGAAGAATCACATGATAACAGCAACCCTAGAAGGAAGGGTACAAAGCAAACATTGGAGAGCGAGCCCGGAGCACAGTCATGATCTATCTTGCACAGGCTGCCTATGTATCCCTGTGGTTGACATTTAAATAACACTACAGTCGATCAGCTGTTGGCTTCCCAACCTATGAAAATCTGCTAATCCCATAAGTGGATCACATCTACACTGCACATAATTAAGAAAAGTAGCAGCAGAAAACTCACCTCTATAATACTGTAATCCCAACTCTCATACAGCCTACTCTAATGAGGAAAACATCTTTTCCTAAGCTGTTTTGATATACACTATTACAGAGGCTTTAAAACCTTGCAGCTATATTTTAAATATGCACAATTAATTGTTTGATGTCATAAAGCCAGTATAGCAAATTGCTTACGTACTTTACTGGTATTTGCACAGGGCATAGCAGAGAAACTTAAGTCCTGGCTCATTATAGAGAAGGCCTTGGGCAAGGCAGTTTATCTCTCTGGGCCTCAGATTCATCTGTCTACATAAGGGGTTAAAGTAGATAATGCCAGTGCCAATTTTTACCCTGCTCATGGTGCATTGCTGAAAGTGTTGAACTCATTTACTTAGCATTTGTGTATTGTCTCCTTCAATACAGTGCCAACTCAACTTAATTCTAGAGCAGGAAGATACTTTACAACAGCTTAAATCTAGCAGTTTTATGCATGCAAAATGAGGCTGCTGGGCAGACCTGTGGGATATCCTCCCTTCTAATGGTACTGTTAAAATCCTAACTGGGGCAGTGAAGCAATATGAAATGGTACTTAAAGACATGTTATACTTCCTAAACATGAACTGTTTATGTTAGAATTTCTCTCACCTCATAGTCTGTATTTTCATCATATATCCTGGGTGCTTGTATATCTGCATGTTAGGTATTTTCTTTTCTTTTTTTTTTTTGAGATGGAGTCTTGCTCTGTCGCCCAGGCTGGAGTGCAGTGGCCGGATCTCAGCTCACTGCAAGCTCCACCTCCCGGGTTTATGCCATTCTCCTGCCTCAGCCTCCCAAGTAGCTGGGACTACAGGCGCCTGCCACCTCGCCCGGCTAGTTTTTGCATTTTTTTTTAGTAGAGATGGGGTTTCACCGTGTTAGCCAGGATGGTCTCGATCTCTTGACCTCGTGATCTGCCCATCTCGGCCTCCCAAAGTGCTGGGATTACAGGCTTGAGCCACCGCGCCCGGCCTTTTCTTTTTGATAGAGACAGGGCTTCACCATGTCAACCACACGGGAGTGCAGTGGCTACTTGCAGGTGCAATCCCATTGTTGATCAGCACAGCAGTTTTGACCTGCCCCTCTTCCAACCTGGGTCAGTTCACCTTCCTTAGACAAACAGGTGGTCCCCTGCTCCCAGGAGGACACCAGATTGATGCCGAACTTAATGCAGACACCAGAACAGCGTAGCACACTATAACCCAGAACTCATGGGCTCAAACAATCCTCTTGCCTCAGCTTCCCCAGTAGCTGGGACTACAGGCATGCACCACCACACTCAGCACATTAGGTACTTTCTAATTGCTGGGCTTTATATACTATTGCACCTCCCTCAACACATTTACCACTAAACTAGTGGTTTTCAAATGTGTCTAAAGGAGAAAAACCCATTATCCAAAGGAAATCTTCAGAACACCAACATTTAAAACACGTTTTAAAAGCCAGGAGAGGTTGCTCAGATTGAAAGGAATGAGGAAGGCAAGGAGCTAAGTGCGGTCAGATCAGTTTCTCCCTCCTCCCCCTGTTCACTGAGCCACAAGCGTACTCCAGAAGCGTTAGCGGATTCTGCAGATTCCCAGGGTCTCTGGGAGCTTCACCTCAAACAGGCTGATTTGCCCAGTAACTTAATCTAGTTTCTGGAAGAGGACCTACTACCCCAATTCAGGTATTCTCTTCAAGGTAACAAACTTCGACCCAAATCAAGAGAAATTATTTTAGCATAATCTAATCTCTGGCAGCATATGGAAGTGGCTGTGCCACTGGAAAAGGAAACTGGATGGCTAGGAAAGAAGTTATACTTTTGAATTTTATACCATGAATTACTTATGCAAAAAAAAAAAAAAAAAAATTTGAATTTTATACCATGAATTACTTATGCAAAAAAAAAAAAAGTAATTTAAAAACAAATAAAAGTCATTAGGATTCTGTGAATTCCTGTACCTTGTTGTCCATAATTGTCCACTGGCCCTCAGGATTCTGCTTCAAAACACAGTGGTTTCGAGAAATCATCAGGGGGCAGATTTTTGATACCAATTGGTATGTGACACCAAATCCTCGTCCTACAGTCACCTGGGAAGACAACAACAATGTAAGAAATACAATCAGTCATTGTGCTGAAAAGGGAGGTCCTTTACAAATTTCGTCAACCAGCAGCATATGCAGGTCCTGACTTATGAAACCAGACACCTGTGGAACCAAAACAGTGCATCAGCGATCTCCCCTTCAGCTGCCATGAGAACCACCAAATAGAAAAAGGCAAACAGTTGTGACAAGAAGAGAAAGCTGAAAAAGAGTTATCCATGTATCTCAGGGTTGGCAAGATCTTGAAAGGTCATCTGGTTCAGTGACCATGAGATGGAGGAATTCTTTCTACACATCCCATCAACTCATAAATACTGCCAGTAACTTTATGTAAGGCAGGCCCTCCAATTTTTAAAATGTCTCTGACTTGGCATCTTTCTCCCTGTAAATTCCATCCATTGGCACTGGCTTTGCCCTGGCACCATCAGGAAACCTCCAATCCCCTTTCAATGTCACAGCTATAAAGTGAACCCTGAGTTTTCTTTTCCTGGCTCTGTATTCCCAGTTACTTCAACTTAACTCCCAGGGGATGGGCTTGAGTCTCTTCGCCATTCTAATGAGTCTGTGAAAGGACTGCTGGCTTATCTTTATTCTTGGAAGGCATATTAAGAAAAATAAACTTAATTTCTATTACACAGTCAAACACAAGTGTTACTTTCCCAGTTCTAGAAATTATCACTGGAGCATATAAATTGCATTAGCTTTCACAGCAGATCTAGTACACTGCCAGTGTATCCTCGAACTTAGGAATGATTAAATTTCTTGGTCTCCCCCTCCTCTAAGAAATGCTATGCTAAGTCATGTCTCTTCCGTTCTATACTTGATTGGATGGAAAACCTTGGATTCAAGCGCAGGACCTTAGATTGATTCCTACTAAATTTCATCTTGCTAGTTCAGCCTATCAAACCAACTTGTCAAGACCTTTCTGAATTTTTAATCTGCCATCAGATGAGACATACTTAATATCCCTTCCACCAAATTTATATGATATGATGCCTTCTATACCTTCTTTCAAGACACAGAATGGGATGCAGTCAAAGACAAAGTTTTCAGGAAAGCCTAGTAAACACTAATCCACACAGCCTGGATATACCTTTGGCCAGTTGTAATTCAACCAAAAGTCTTTGCATTGGAGTACATATTCTCTGTCTTATCCACAAGAACAGCTTGAGAGCTTCTGGAAAAGGTTGAAAAGAAGCACCAATTCACATCTATCATACTTTCCTGTTGGACCAGTCTAGTTCATAACAACCCTGTGAAGGAAGGAAATGAAATTCTTCTGAGATCTAGATCACAGAATTCCCTGCTTATTCTTCTTCTTTTTTTTTTTTTTTTTTTTGAGACGGAGTCTTGCTCTGTCACCCAGGCTGGAGTGCAGTGGTGCGATCTTGGCTCACTGTAACCTCCGCCTCCCGGACTCAAGCAATTCTCCTGCCTCAGACTCCCACGTAGCTGACATTACAGGCATGTACCACCACGCCTGGCTAATTTTTGTATTTTTAGTAGAGATGGGGTTTCACCATGTTGGTCAGGCATGTCTCCAACTCCTGACCTCAAGTGATCCACCTGCCTTAGCCTCCCAAAGTGCTGGGATTACAGGTGTGAGCCACCGCGCCCGGCTCCCTGTTTATTCTTTTTAGTGCACAAATGACCTCTTTAATGACCCATACCACAACCTTAACTGGGAACTTTAAACCAACATTAGCTAAAAACTGCCCTCTTCTCTTCGTCTGAAAATCTTTCAGAATCATGCGTGTCCTCCTCAGTCCCTCAAAGACCACCACGACTCACTGACCTAATCTATTCCTCCCCACAAACTCTCATCTCAGTATTGACAATACCATCCAACCAACTATTCAACCCATAACCCAGAAGTCATCTTTGATTCATCTCTGTCCCTCATCCCCACACTGAAATCATTGATAAATTTCATGGGCTATAATTCAAATATGTCCTAAGTCTGTTCATTTCTATCTCTACAGCCACAACCTTAGTCCAAAACACCTGGCATCCTACTGTTTCTGTTCCCACTCTAGCCCCCATAAACTTAGTAACTGGAATAGAAATGTAAACATTTTAAATCAGATCATTTTCCGTCTTTCCTTAAAACTGTCCAATCATTCAAACTTCCTTCCATGGCCTATAAGACCCTGAAAGTCCTGAGCCCCTCTACTCTTTAGTCTTAACTCATATCACGGTGCCAACATTAGCTGCTCTAGTCCCTCAAACATTTTTGTTGTTGTTCCTTAAGCCCCTCTCCCTGAAGTGCCAGCCTACCTGAGGGTCTTTTCACTTAGCCCCTCTGCTAAGAACACTCTTCTCTCAGATCTTGCATGGGCTCCTTATCTTTCATGTTTCAGCTACTCATAAGCCTACTCTGATCACCACTGTCTAAAGTTGGTTGTCTGCTTCCCATCATATTTCTTCAGTTATTAGGATGCTCTTATCACAAACCAAAATTATCTTGCTTATTTTACTTTTCCCCTCTGTGCCCTTAACAGAATATAAATTACATAAGCAGGGACTTTATCTGTCTTGTTTACCACTGTGTCTCTATAGCTGGCATAGTGTTCAGTTAAGTATTTGAGAATGAATGAAAAAATAACGAGGTCTTGCATATGAGTCCTCAAGATTTTAGGGTGGGTGTTTTTATGTCAGGAGTTAGAGACTGTATTACCATTGGAAAATATGGAGCAGCAGTTGGAACTCATACGGTCTCCTTTGTTCCTCTTTAAAATGTTGTGGTGACCACTCCACCAATACTGAGCACAAAGTTTTTCAGTTCTTTCACACTCTGCCAGAATTATATTAATTATAGAAGTTCCTCTGAATACACATATCTGTTAAAATTGGAATGGTTAGGGATTTATCTGTCATCCATATTCAGTAAAATTTCTATTTAGGTAGCTTTATCTCTAAGAGAGGAAGCATCTCATATTACATGCTAACATTGGAGGGGAGACAGCCGGACTGCCATTGTGAGTAGCCTGGGGAAAACAGTACCAAAAAAGTGGAAGAGTGCCTTTTTCTGAAACTGCCTCTAACAGACTCTGAATCCAGAAAAAGGAATCATTATTTTATATCCTTTCCTGCACTGCCTGGTCTTAGAATTTACCTTAGTACTACTGATATTTCTCCTATACTATAGTTAAAGAGTGCAGTGAGGTTAACTGGAAATCTCAGGACCACTCAATGGAACACTAAATTTCCCATGGGAACTGACTGCTGACCCATATGTGAGGGGCTGTTTTCATTTACAATAGTTTTGCAAGCATTTGAGCTTACACACATTATTGATCTAAAAGATCATCTTGTCTTTGCCCACCTTCACAAGACTATCTCTTTCCTCCTGGGCACAATTCCTACTGTTTCTCAAATAACAAGTAAATATGGCCAGGTATGGTGGCTCACACCTGTAAGCCCAGGCAGGCGGATCACATGAGGCCAGAAGTTCGAGACCAGCCTGGCTAACATGGCGAAACTCTGTTTCTACTGAAAATACAAAAATTAACTGGGCATAGTGGTGCACATCTGTAATCCCAGCTACTTCGGAGGCTGAGGCAGAAGAACCCCTTGAACCGGGGAGGTGGAGGTGTGATCATACCACTGCACTCCAGCCTGGGTGACAGAGGGAGTACTCTGTCTCAAAACAAAACAAAACAAAACACCCCACAACAAAAGCCCCCAAACCAGTAAATATAACCAACCTTTCCCTTTTTTCCCTTGGGGCAGAAAATTTAATGAAAACTAAATACAAGAGAAGAAAAGGGAAGAGAAGATTCTGTTGTTTTCCCCAAAGGCCTAGATACTTTATAGTACCTGAGAACTAGCTAATTTGCAATAAATCTCTACTTGTTTTTCCACCAAACTCTATGCATCGCTTTAACAAGCTTAAAGCCACTTATTTAGATAATTTACTACAGTATTCCCATCAGTGAAATGAAAGGAACTCTGTTTTATTATTTTATCCACAACATCTGAGACTAAGAACGGGAAAGGCAGGGAGCTGACCTACCTTTGCTGTTATAATATTAGCATACCTCTTAAAATCTTACGCAAAACAGCTTGTGCTACGATGTGGGGACCATTAAAATAAGTACAACTTCTTCTCTTGCCTTTGATTCAGACTTCTTTTCAGGCTATGCTACGACCTGACCTTGCAGGCTGCCAAGCCTGGCAGGCTTCTCCTACACACAGGTCCCTGAAGCCAGCCACAGTCTTACCACTGTGTCTTTACCATTCACTCGGTTTGTACAGGTCCCTCCCCATAGAAGTGGCCCCACAAAGAACTATCAAATGGTTTAGAATATGTCTAAGAGTGCTTTGGAGTCTTCTTGCCCTTCCTATAGGTGCTTTAATTCTTCCTCCCCAACCCACCTACCCAAGACTGCAGTACTACCAAGCTGTTCAGAAGAGTCATAAATTAATCCACAACAATCGAATCTAAAGGAATAACACTTGCCCACTAAGTTACCTTAGAAAGTTGTGTGTATGCAGGGATCACACTAAGTAATGTATGTGAAATTAATAGTTATGCACAAAAATAATTTATTTTTGTGTGTAGTATTCAGGTTATTATTCAGGTGTTCGTGTTTTAATTTGTTACACTTCTCACAAACATATGCTGTTGGAAAGGGCCAGGCAGGGAAAGTTCAGTGCTCAAGCTAAAAGGCTGAATGCTTAATGTGGACTTTTAGGCACTAATACCTGGATAGAAGAGGTATTTGGGGGCAGAGATGCTTTCTTGGTGTTCCTCAAATCACAGCACACAAGTAACCCTTTATAACACCCCCTAATCGAGCAAAATTTGAGCCTGGACATGAATTCCTCCTCTGACTTGAAGAACTACTGCTCTGGGATGGAATTAAATAATCCACATCTTGGCACTTGATCATACAGCCCATATGGATGTTCTTAGACTGCTTCATTGTATAAATCCCCTCTCCCCACTCAAGCCTTAAACTCTTCGAGCGCAGAAATTTTATTTGTCCTCATTGTACACCAAACAATGTTAAATACTCAGTAAATACCTGGCAGACTGAATTGAGGCGGTACGGCTTATAGGAAAAATCTACCCGAACATACATTAAGACTTAAAAGACTTACTGAATTTACAACATCATGACCAACCATCCACTTTTACTGCAAAGAGAACTTTTCATACAGATTATTTCCAAAACCCAGGTGGTTCCCAGTCATGACAAGCTTGTCCCTGACCCAGTTCTCCTTCTCAACCTGATTGCAATCTAACTCCCTCCTCCCCTCCCTCGCCCTTTCAAGATGCACGCTGGTGCATCTTTCCCCTTAAAAATGTTTTCATTTGCAACTGCATTAGTAAAGACGAGACGCAGCCTCTGGAGAGAACTCTGAATCCCTGCCCGACCCACCTCAGGGAGTGCCACTCGGCCGTACCGAGCCTCACGGGAGAAATGTGGCCCAGCCCAAGTCGCCCCATGTTCCTCAGAGTTGGGAAGGAGGAAGACATTTCTACGTGAAAGTTTGTTTTAAGGGACAAAGCCCAGAACTTGAATCGTTTTCAAAACAAACTCGAGAAAGTTCACGCGCCGGGCCCCGCCTCGGCTTCCCTGCGGCTCGCGGCCCCCGCCACC